>NW_025938854.1:145336-205947 GCF_000764305.2 Hyalella azteca | reverse complement strand
GTAGGAATCCGCTATATCTTGTTATTCGTTTGTGCGATTCCACCACAGAGGTACGTGGTCCTTTTAGTCGTGTTTATTTTCAGTGTTGACAGTGCTCTGGTGTTTAAGTGAAGTTTTTATTGATCTTTTAGTGCATATTTGTAGTTATATTTATTTATGTATCATATGTCATCCGCGCGTTATTTCTGCGTTTATTAGTTTATTTATTTCATTAGTTCTAATTTCTTGTGTTTTCGTTTTGTATGTGCAGAAAGGCTCCGATATTAGAACTGGCTTCGTTCATTAGAGAAAATAGTTAGTCGGCCTAATGAAAGCGCACGGTTTTGTTTTGTTTATTTATTTGTTTGGTATTCATTGATAAATGGTTTGAATTATTATTGTTTGTTCATTTATTCAGTTTTATTCATCTTTCTTAATGGCAATAATTATTAAGACAAGTTTTAAGTAAATGTCTGGTGGCCACTGACGGCTTTATTTATATATCATTTATTCATTGAATGGGCCCCGACAGCATGTGGTTGCGTTTGTTCTTGTTCTAGTTCTTGTTCATGTTCTTGTTCTCGAATCGTTCAATTTATAACAACCGTTCTTTGGAATGGTGGCTCTGCCTTCACTTACGATTATGCCTCGTCCGAACTCGCTTGTCGTAAATCGTCGTTATTTGTGGATGTGTTAACCTAATGCGATCCAAAATTTTACGCCTGTTCTTTCTTTCCAGATGCCAGCAAAACGCTGTATCGAGTGCGGGCGGTTTCTTCCCAAGGACTTTGTTCCTCTTCCTCCTGTTCCTGTTCCTGACAGGAATGTGCTGGGAGTAAGTAGTGGTGTAATAATTCTTAAAGATTTTTATACCTTGCAATGTATATTCGACTTCACAACGTAATCCTTTTATTAAAATTTAGTTACACAAGTTGACTTTATACAATTGTTTTTTTATTTTGTAGCTCTATTTTAATTACTTGATCCTAATTTTGACTCCTTTTCTTTCTTTTCCAGCTCCCTCAAGAAGCCTGTAAGGAGTGTGGGCGTCCGTTTAAGGGCACAAGCCCCACGTCAAAGGTCAGTTTTAGATTTAATCACATGTGTCACCTACCGCCTACGGTTAGTGCCGCTATGTGTGATCACCCTTATACTTGGTTTCTTAACTTGATTTAAATTTTAAACGTTTATATTCCTCTCAAAAGATCCGTTGCTTGAATTGCATTTTTCATTTTTTTGTCTTGCATTTTTAGGCAGGGATCGCCGACGCCGCGAGACGGCAGAAGGAGGCGGCTGAGGCTGCAGCCAGGGCAGAGCCCGCAAGACGGCAGGAGCAGGAGGTGAGGTGGTGGTGGTGGTGGTTGTGGTTGTTCTCGTGTTCTTGTTCTTCTTCTTCTTGTGTCGTGAAGTGTAGGCCACATCAGGCCTACACTTCAACGCCGACATCACTATGTTATGTTATGTGACTGAAGCGTCTTCGCAGGCTCATGACGCTGCCCTGGTGGCCTCTCTCCTTGAGAGGGTCTCGCAGCTCCAGCTGGAGCTGCGAGAAAAGGACGCGGAAATTCTCGCACTCCGGCAAGAAAACAAGGAGCTGCGAGAAGAAAAACGGTAGGCTTTTTAATAAGTTGTTGGAAGTAGCTCAGCTTTCTTTCATACATTGAACGTCCAACATTTGTTTCGAACTTTGTAAAAAAAAGTGCTTGAATGAATATTGTCCTGAATGTGTCCCAACATTGTCCAATACGCGCTGTGTTGATCAATTTATTAGCTCTCCTCTGAAGCTGTTCTGTTGGATCTCTTGCGACACGACAGAATTTGGACTCGTCCGATATAATTGCATTGATTTCTGAGACGCGAGTGGCAGGCTTCAAACACGCGACAAATTAGATAAATATATGTATATAATGTTACAGTGTTCAGTTTGAGTTTAACTTGCAGAGTGGAGGCGATAGCCTCTTCGGAGGTGCCTGAGGCTGCTGAGGCTGCCCTTCCTGAGGCTGCTGCGGCTGTCCCACTCACCTCAGATCCGCGGACCCCGCAGGTGTGTTGACTGAGATCCTCTCTTCAATGTTACTCCCTCGACTAATTGTGTTGCTCAAATACTTTCTTTACTTGATAAAAAATGATAAAAAAACTTGAAATATTCATGAAATTCCCTGCTTCGGTGGTAAAGTTACGCTCATTTGTTAGACGTTTCATTATAGTTGCTGTGGCGTGCTGCCGGATAGCTTTTTAAATGTTAGGTGTGCTGCAGGAGAGCTGCGCCGATGAGACCCTCGCCGAGGAAACCCTCGCCGGGACCATCTCCCAGATGGAGAAGGCCCTCGCCGCCGCAGTCGATGTGGCCATGGCCTCAGTCGAGGCCGTGATCGAGGAGGTCGACGTAGAAGACTACCGAACTTCTACGATGTAGAATTCAATAATGTAATAATAATAACGGACGCATAATATAAATAATAATAATAATAACGTAGAATTCAATAATGTAAGAAGGACGCTCTGATCAAGGAGCTGCAGCAAAAACGGTAGGCTGTTCAATACGTTGTTGAAAGTCGCTCAGCTTCCTTTCATACATTGAGCTAGATTAATCTTGCATTGTCCTGCTAAGTTAACCTGGCGTTATCTGGAAGAAAATATTTCTGAGGTTTTATAAATCCCGTCATTTAGAATCCCGATATCCTGCGAGATTTGTCCAAAGTTTTTCCGAGAAACCTCCAATAGTTGAGTTTAACTTGCAGAGTGGAGGAGACTGAGCGTCTGGAGGAGGAGGTTCTTGAGGCTGAAGACGAGAGAGTACCCTCGCCGGGACCATCTCCCAGATGGAGAAGGCCCTCGCCGCCGCAGTCGAGGTGGCCATGGCCTCAGTCGAGGCCGTGTTCGAGGAGGTCGACGTAGAAGACTACCGACTTTCTAAGATGTAGAATTCAATAATGTAATAATAAAATAACGGACGCATAATATAAATAATAATAATAACTTAGAATTCAATAATGTAAGAAGGACGCTCTGATCAAGGTGCTGCAGCAAAAACGGTAGGCTTTTCAATACGTTGTTGGAAGTCGCTCAGCTTCCTTTCATACATTGAGCTAGATTAATCTTGCATTGTCCTGCTAAGTTAACCTGGCGTTATCTGGAATAAAATATTTTTGAGGTTTTATGAATCCCGTCATTTAGAATCCCGATATCCTGCGAGATTTGTCCAAAGTTTTTCCGAGAAACCTCCAATAGTTGAGTTTAACTTGCAGAGTGGAGGAGACTGAGCGTCTGGAGGAGGAGGTTCTTGAGGCTGAAGACGAGAGAGGCCACGACACCCTCGCCCCCTCCGCCTCTCTTGATGCCTCAGCTCGGCCCGAGGCAGTTGATGAAATTACGGAGCAGCTGGTGGAGCTGCGTGCTGTCTGGTCGGCCGCCTCCTGCAGAGGAGGCGCTGCACGGAAGCCGGCACCTGAACACTGATCGTTATCAGTGCTCTCTGGGCAGCCTTTGCACTCAAAGAAATGACGATTTCTTTGAAATCAGGCAACTTTTCAGGCAATAACGATTATTTGCGCATATAAACTATAATAATTTCCAATGTTATTATTGCAGCTGACAAGCGGTGCCGAAGAGGAAGACAGCAGTTTACACTTCAAATAGATGCAATAAAGTTTTTAGTTCATAAAAATGTTTATTCTTACCTTCTGACTTGCGACAGTCCATTATTCGCTAGTTCCCGTTCGAGATATGTTCAGGGTGCGTATTACGTAAGGTATAATCGTTGTCTAATGATTATACCTTAGTATAATTGTATAATCCGTGCGAATTACGTTACGTGTAATCATTTACACTCTAGGCCAGGGGTCTCCAAACTACGGCCCCTAGGATATCTCGTAGTTCAACAATAGAATGGTCAAAATATTATACGCCTGTGCAATGTTACATCCTGCGAGACAATACGGTAGCCGTAACTCATCAGACGGAAAATTTCGCAGGGCAGGAAGACGGAGGGCAGCTTTCTACACAGAGACGGACTCTGTACTCTGAAGAATGGAAGTAGATTGACAAGATTAACACTAAGTGAATCGGTGCATGGACGCTGCGCAGAGCTTTGATGGGAATGACGAGTCTCGCCTAGTTTGCTTCTTTTGAGCGTAGGCTTCTTGCTGGTAATACGTGTGCAGGTCAGAGTTCGAATTGGTTGCCTTGCCTGGGAACTATAACTCGTCAGAGGTAACAAGAATAAAGTGCACCGGATGCTCATTGAAGACACCGCGGAGCACATCCATACATTAGCCATAGACCAGGTAATTTATAACAATTATATTAGTTTACAACGAAAGACATTTGCAAGTTTGCCTAGAATTTTATTGATTAATCCTCGTCTTTACGCGGAATCAGAAGTGGCAAGAAGATAATTCCACTGTGGGACGACACGAGTTGACGAAGCAGAGCGATCACAACAAAACTAAACGGAAAGGAATTGCGATCCCAAATATAGTCCGCGACTGTGTCACTTGCCGCAAACTACGAGAGGTGCAAACGACTCCAATAAAGGCTGATCCACATGCTCAGGTTTACTCAATAATTAGTCTGCGCAGTCCAAAACTTTGCAGAGAACGTCGCAGTTTTGAGCGCGTCTTGAGTTGCAGTGATATTTGAACTCCAGAGCATAGATTTTGACGAAATGCGAGGATTAAGTTGAAACGTGTAGACAGTAGCGCAGTTTGTCCAATACTTGAGTCCAATATTAATTGGTATGGCGAGAGTGGTGGACCTTCGGTAATGTTCTCGGGAATTTGTTCTCTATACGGAAGATTTCCTTGCATTTGGCGAGGAAAATGCAAGGACTATAGTAACAGGGAATTGAAGGCTGGGAAAAGTTAATAAATCGATGCGATCTGGAGCTGGAGAAGACGACATCTACAAGCCATCATTCTGGGACTTTGATTCCTTGCATTTCCTAAATGATCCATTTTTTACGGCACTATGCTAAAATTGAACAAATTACTGCCTCATCCACGATGGGAACTTACAAAAATAAGCAAACTACACAGATATGCCGGCGCCGCGTGTTTTGCGACGGCACTCATGGGAAGTGTCTCAAACTACACGGCACACTACTTCCCGCACTAGCACTCCTGGGAAGCGGATTACTCTCCAGACGAGTTCAGTACCATGCTGGCTAGGCTGAAGCCGTGTTGATCGTCAACAATACGCCACTTGATCCGTATCAGACAACTCTGACAACCCGTCTCCCCTCTCACCCACGACAGTGCTTACTCTGCCCACGGGACCCAACCTTTTCTCCATTAAAAACCTTCATACCGCGGACATTCTGGCCTACGGAAAATGGCGAAACCGACGCGTCCAATTCTTAGCCAGAACAGTTCTGGACGCTAAGGCAAACGCAGTACTCTAAACGCGACGACACAAATGGAAAACGAGACGGAGATGTGCCACTACCGGCGACGTCGTGCTACTACGCAATGAACTAAGCACGCATCCCGCGGCCTATGGGTCACGAGAACCGCATCGTAAAATTTCCATCAAATCGCATCGTAAACTCGTTGCTGCTCAGCGCAATGATTAGTGTGAAATAGCATTCTAAATTTTCCTTGACATTTTACAAGTATCGAGTTATTTTGTGACGTTCCCATTTAGCGCTAAGTCCATGGAATCCCCGAAACGTCTCGGCACCCGCTACGATTCAAATATGACAGAGGCCTCCTATCAGTCCCAGGTGGCGCAACCTTCAACGCCTCCACTGTAATTAATCTTGAATACGTATAGACATTTATTAACTTAAGATTTTTGACACAATTGTGTCACCAACAGAGAGTTATTACCTCTTAGATCATTCATATCGGTTCACAATTATTGTTATCGTGTTAGCCTTTAGGTTCCCTATATTTTTCTACTAGGAGTAGTGTAGGAACCAGTATGGCGACCAAGGCGTCGATCAACTCGTATGCCATGGTCAGGAAGATTTGTCAGTGTCAGGTGCGCGGGAATATATATTGTCATTTCATCAATCTGCGCGGTACCACCGTACCCGTACTATGACTGTAAAAAATAGCAGTGAGCCGTACTCCTCAAAGGCTGAAATAGTTCAAATATGGACACGCGGCAACGCAATCACACACTGTACACGCGAACGTATATCGGTATAACCGCATCGTGTTGCGGTAGGATACAAGTTGACCAGACTGCTAACTTATCACAATTCGGGCGAAAATGCATTACGCAGCTATGACACGGCGATATGGCTTGAGATGTCTCGTCGGTGCCGTCTTATAAATGACTAGTTGCAGCAAGTAGGGTGATCAGAACATTACAGCTACATACAGATAATAGTGCGAACCCGTATGTCGACGTCGGGACTACGTTACGTTCCCGACATTCTCCCGGCCGGTGAAATGAACACGTCAGTGCCTAGTATTATGTATGGATTGGATGTGATAGCATATAGTGATGGTGAGCTAGATAAATTCGAATTGGTACAGAATATAGTGGCGAGATTGGCACTAGGAGCCCCTAGGTGGACTGCGCCGTGTTGCCAGGTTTTTTCTCAGCGAGAATACCATATTGCCTAGCTCAAAATACCAGAAATATACCATAAATTATTTTCTTCAGTAACAGAATAATACCTCCAAATTTAATGAAACTATTCGTCAGAAACGTTGGTTATAAAAAGAA
This sequence comes from Hyalella azteca, assembly GCF_000764305.2. Lineage (NCBI taxonomy): Eukaryota > Metazoa > Arthropoda > Malacostraca > Amphipoda > Hyalellidae > Hyalella > Hyalella azteca. The sequence goes on along the minus strand of NW_025938854.1, from coordinate 199,290 downwards.
AAAAATGTATCTTGAGTGCTGTGCATTTATCTGGCTTGACTATAGTTAGCCAAATTGAATACGTTATATTTTTCCCCTCTGTTTGGAACATTTTGACACTTTTCTTTTCCTGCGTTTGATTATATTGACACTTTTTCATCACAGTGTGGCACTTCTTCCTCTTCGCCCAACATGAGCAAGCCACGGAAATAGGTCATCTTCCTTCTGCTTATTTTCGTACATGCTTGCATATTGCATTAATCTAACATTTCGGGTTTGATCACTTGTTGCGGCTGAGCAGATAGCTCTTGGTCCGAATAAGGGACTCCAGTACCTTAGTTGATATTTTATTTCGTTGCTTGCTTTTCACATAGGTGACTCGTGAAAACACTCGCTTCACGAATGTATTGGAGACAGGTCAAAGTAGACAAGTGATGCAGTAGGCAGCCAGTTCCATGAGTGGATATGGATTTTAAAAATCAGTGAAATATTGAATGGCACCCCTGAATTCAAGTGGCACTATAGAATTCAAAACCACCGAACAAAAATAGTGGAGCTTCACTGAGCTTGCGTCACAGAGATAGGTTCGACAACCTCATTCGTCCTAGGCAGAGGTGGGCAGTAGCGCGCTACATGTAGCGGTCGCTACTAGCGGCATTTTCAGTAGCGGTAGCGGCTCTACATTTAAGGCAATGTAGCGGTAGCGGTAGCGCCCGCTACATATTTAAGTAGCGATACGAGGTTTTGCCGCTACAGCGCTACCGCTACATTTATAGATAAAGCCTTTAGATTTTACCTAAGGAACCGGCTACCCTCCAACAAAACTTTTTTTGTTTACAGACGGATCGTTTTGAAACTTGGTACACAGATGTAAAACAGAAATCTAAGACCTTTTTGTTCATGTAAATTTAATAAAAAAATGAAAGAAAAAGTGGAATTAATAGAAAACGGCAAATAAGGGGTACTCTAAATAAGTTTATAACTTTTGCAAATCACTTGCTACAATGTCAAGAAACATATCATTCGATTTGTAACAACAATATCTAGCGACTGTAGAGCCCCGATTTTTTATTTTCCTCATCTTTTTTTTCGCGTTCTTCCCATTTTTTCACATTTTTATCCCCCTCCCATATATAAGTCAAACCATGCACATATTAAAAAAAAGCTTCTAGAGTCGCTAGGTATTGTTTTTACAAATCGAATCGTATGTCTCTCATTGCCGTAGATTAAAAACTGTTGGAGTTATAATTTTTTTTAAGATGGCGTTTTTTTATTTTGAAATTGTTCAGGTTAGCCAAATAAAGTAAGATTCATGGAAAACAGAAGAATATGCCCAAAAAGTCTTGATATTCAAGGTACCAGCACGCGTCTTTAGTCGCATTTATGTTCAATTTAACGTGAATAACAGGCTATAAAAGGGACTTTTTATATATAAATATATACATAAAATATTCATTTTACATAATTTTACAACTGCATTACGCAAAAACTATTGCATGAACATCCATGGTAGTAGCTTTGTTAAACGCGTCTTGTTTGTAGCTTTCGAACGAGTGCAAACACTTTGCAATTAATCTAAATAATGACGTATAAATACCATTTATTTGTAAATAATGATATAAAATGATCATTTTATAAAAGTTCAAGACTGCATTACACTAAAGTATTGCATGTACATCTATGGTAACGTAGTAGCTTTGTTGAACGCGTCTCGTTTGTAGCTTTCAAACGAGTGCAAACACTTTGTAATTAACGAGAGTAATGATCTATATTTACAGATTTAATTCAAATAAATCTTTGTACATATTGTTAAAGAATGTTCATATATATATTTTTAAAATTGTTTTACGCAAAAATTATAGCACGTATAGACATGCGGTAAACTGCATTAGACGCGCCTTTTCAGCAGCTACACAATGAGTCAAGAAAACGGTAAAGCCAAAATTTCCGTTTTTTAGGGTAGCCGGTCCCCTTAATAGTATTGAATATTATTTAAAAACCAGCATGATACATACATAATATAAATTACAGAATAAAACTGTACGAAAGATTTCGGTGTAATGTTGTCAACCTCAGCCTGTTACTAGTGTCAACATGTTAGTTGTTACTTGTTAAGTTGTTACCAGTTACAGGTTTTTTCATCTTTCAGTTTGCTTACAGTTATTTTTACACAGTTATTTTTATGTTTATATGTGGATAATTTCTTAGATTGGTAGATTAAAGTTCACATCCATGTAGGGAAGGTAAAACATAAAAATAACTGTAACTTTTATTTACTGTATCTAACCCTGGGGTAACCCATACTAGTTCGGTTAAGTTAATTGCAATAAAGTTGCATTGATATGTTAATGAGTAAATCCCAATAGCAGAACAATAAATATTTAGAGATTTCCAATAATTTTGGCCATTGTAGCGGCTAATGTAGCGCGCTACATTTTACTGTAGCGGTAGCGCCCATTACAATCTAGTGGGTGTAGCGGTAGCGGTAGCGCCCGCTACATTTAGAGCATGTAGCGGTAGCGGTAGCGCCCGCTACATTTAGAGCATGTAGCGGTAGCGGTAGCGCCCGCTACATTTAGAGAATGTAGCGGTAGCGGTAGCGCCGCTACATTTCCAAGTAGCGCTGCCCAGCTCTGGTCCTAGGCCATATAATCACTGTTCAGTAATCAACCAAGGGTCATCACTCTCGTGTTTATATTGCACTAACCACTTATGTTAAATGTTAACAATTAGATTGGGGTTATTTCATCAAGCGGTAAACTTGCGGTTCCAAAAATGGCGGAGAAACCGCTAGTCGCGCCGCCCTGAAGGTAATCTATATAATCCACGCCTACATTGGAGGACGTTCAAACTTCAGAGGTGGAACTTAATGCAGTAAATTTGCAGCAAGCCAGAAAATACCAGATTTTGGAAAATACACCAGATTTAGGAAAATATACCAGATCTAAAATACTAATACCAGACACCTTCTGAAAATACGTACAAGATTTGTGAAATCTGGTATAGAAATATACCATCTGGCAACGCTGGCGTGGTCTCGTAATCTCGTTAGTCGTGACTGACCGGACAATATATAGTCATTAACAATGACGTCACTGAGCGTGACTAGCCATGTGGGTACAGAACAAGCTAAGCTGAAGACGCATGATAACCTAGGCGATGATAGATCCCCCTGGTGCACTCGTGGGGGAAGGGCCTCCTGTAAAGGCCGATATTTGATGAGAAATACATTGTACCCTCTGGTGTTAGATTGCGTCCATAAATTACTCAACGAATTAGCAACCGTCCTGGCCGGCCCTTAAACAATATTATTTCGAAAAACCTTAATCGAAGGGACTTTGCCGGCCTACTGGAAAGAAGCCCAAGTGACACCCCTGTTCAAAAAAGGAGACAGAAGTAACCCCGGTAACTACCATCCTGTCATTGTTTTCTGTAAGGTGATGGAATCGGTTGTGAGGGATAGGATTATCGGTCACTTCACTGTTAACCATCTTCTATTAGACTGTCAGCATGGCTTTATTGCTGTCAGATCATGCACCACTAATCTCCTGTCTACCTTGAATAATTGGACTCGTCTGCTGGACGAAAGGGTGCCAGTGGATGCAATGTACCTCGATTTTGCCAAGGCATTTGACAGTGTCCCGCATGACCGACTATTACGTAAAGTGAATTCTTTGGGAATAGAGGGAAATGTACTCCAATGGATAAGAAATTTTCTAGTAGGTAGACGACAACGTGTCAGCATTAACGGAACCGTTTCAGACTGGGCATCAGTGAGCAGTGGCGTGCCGCAAGGAAGCGTTCATGGGCCTGTTTAGTTTGTTGCTTTTATAAACGATCTACCAGAAGTAGTGTCCAGCGTATGCTCCGTGTATGCCGATGACACAAAAGTTTATAAAACAGTTAAGGATGCGGCAAATAAAATGCAACTGCAAAATGATCTTGATTGTTTAGTTGACTGGTCTGATGCGTGGCAGCTGCGTTTCAATGCTGACAAGTGGAAAGTACTTCACCTTGGCAAGAACAATGAACAGCAAGCTTACAGCATGAGAAGACACGGTTGCAACGAGAGGGTTATGATTAAGAAGTCTTGCGTGGAAAAAGATCTTGGAGCTTGTGACGACAATGAGCTATAATTTTCTAGGCATATTGAAACGCAAGTTAATAAATCCCATAAACTGCTTGGGCTGATCAGACGCTCCTACGAGTACCTAGATATAGAAATGATGAAGCTGTTGTTCACCACTGTCGTGCGCCCGAACCTAGAGTTTGGAAACGTTGTGTGGTCACCGAGACTTGAAAAGGACAAAAATTTAGTTGAGAGTGTTCAAAGTCGTGCAACAAGGATAATTCCGGGCTTAAAGGGCAAATCTTATGAAGAAAGATTAAAGATTATGAAGCTTAACCCAGTCTCCGTTATCGTCGCTTGCATGGTGGCCTCATTGAAGTATACAAGTATACTCATGGTTTATACAAGGTCCCAGAAGGATTGTGGGTACCTCATTGAAGTATACAAGTATACTCATGGTTTATACAAGGTCCCAGAAGGATTACTAGTATTTGAAACAAGAACCAACACCAGGGGCCACGGCTATAAACTAAAAAAATCTGCAGTGCGACATTTCTTCTCGCTTCGAGTCACCGACATGTGTAACAGCCTCCCTGAAGATATTGTTGACGCTCCGAGTATGAACGCGTTCAAGAACAGACTAGACAAGGCCATGCAGGAGCATATATTTAGTCTTGAAATGCCTCGTATCCTACGGAACAACTGAAATCTAGAAGCGATTTAAACCTCCCGTCCGTTGAAAAGATCTGATCAAAAGGCCAGTCTAGTCAAGAAAGGCCTATTCTTCAATGCCGCAGATACTATACTATACTATACTACTATACTATATCATCTTTAAAACTATACGATAGAAAATTAAAGTAATATATTTTACAATAAAATTTATATTGTAGAAAAATTTTTACTAGTTATTTTTTATTGAGCCTTCAAATCAGGAAATTTTTGTGAAACCCTGTAGATGTTATCTCCGCTTGCTCCAATTCCTTCTCTTACTCTTATTTATCTCTTCTGTTGTATTGGCCTGCATAATGAATTCCTTCATTCGTGGTCACATCTGCATCACATAGGATATCACAGAAAGCTCTTCTCCAAGCTTTATTTACACAAATATTGTTGCGTTCTAAGAAAAACTGTTCCCGCACTCTGAGCCAAGAACATGAGTTCACTAGGAGCAAATCCCGATGACAATTAATAAAATTCCCTGAACGAGAACAATAATACCTACAATATACTGGTACATTTAGTATGGTCGCATGCTGCTCGATCCGTTCATATTGCCAACAAGTACACAGAGAAGAAACGGTAGGTAATTTAGCTCCATAAATTGCGTGGATCATTCAGATCAGACTTAACTAGAATAACCATTGATCAGGTATTCAATAGAGCTTCTGAACGTTCTCAGAACGAGCGGAAGATTACCACTGTAATTTACGCTATCGTTCTCTGCAAAATTGACATTAATAGATATTTCTTTTCAAACCATGCCTAGACCAAAAGTTCTTAGCAAAATTTTCCGGCCTACCACACATGGAGCATTCAACACTAGCACGTGTAACATCACGATCCTGATCCCAACATGAATGCTCCCCCCTGGCACTAACCTTTCTCCCGACGAACGAACAGCTCATGTTTACATTGCAATAGTTTACCGCCAGCTTGCTTGCTTGCTGACCGCGAATTGCTTGATAATTTTCTGCAATTTTTCATTGCCTCATCCGAAAGAATCATATAGATATTCTTTAATGCAATTACAAATTCTGCGTGACATTTGTATCTACGCAGAACAAAAATTAATATTTACAAATTCTGGAACGATAAATGTAAGCATCTTCAACTCTTCTATGCTGCTACTCTATCGAAATCTTCCTCTTAATCGTTTCTATAAGCTTTATTTTTTCGTTGTTCTAGGTTTAGCTGTAGATTCTTCACGGCGCATACATTTTGGCTATTCTAAAACTTAAGTTACAATTCACTTGTTAACAACTTCTATTTAAATCCTTTTCCCTTACACTCGCACTCTCTTTCCATGCACAAAACCGCACAATTTATTTTTTCCATAACTTTTTGTTCATAACGCGGTTCAAATCCACACTACTTCGGACTATTGATGCGTGTAAGAAGCGAGAAGACGCTTCAATGGCGTTGAAATGTGAGACGCGATGCAACTTGAGCGTAAACCCATAACCCGATTACGGGCGTCGTGTCTATAGCTCTAGCTGACACTGGACGCCAACATCGGCCAAGGACATTCGTCAACAACGAATAAAGGATATGAGATAGGAGAATCTATAATGGTAGTGAGATTTTTTCATCCACTCACGTGCACAATAATACCAGTTTGGATAACTGCGCGAGCAAGGCAATTTAAATTTTCTAGAACTGTTCATTTAAACTTTCTGCATCCAGCTACAAAAATTAATTTGCTGATTCTCTCCCAAAAAGCAATCGAATCGATTTTCCTTATCTATCTGAGAAGTAGCTCGATTTGAAATGAAACAACCCCACTCAAAGCACTGTGGTATAACCAAACTTCAGTAAGGCATCAATTGCTACATTGTTAACTAGCGACTCAGATATTATGATTATAAATATGTATATATAGAATAATAATGACTCAGACAACAATACGTATAATTCATCTAGCACCAACACATAAACGAAAATCTCATTGATTCGATTTCAGTTATGCAAATCGAAAATGCATTACCCGTTCGGTACACATTTTTCAATTATCCGATTAGGTTAGATTGTTCTAAGTCATCAAAGTATAGTGACAAAACGCGTTCGGAAAAATGAATTTCGACTTTCCAGTAAAATAATGAGTAGTTCACAGGTTACCTCCTCTGTGTTAGTCCCCTCAAGTTAAATTCCAAAAGTTCGGTGATAATAACTGTTGCAAAACAAGACTCATAACGAATTACCAGCAAACCTCAACATAAATGGGATATGTTGATGTGCTGAATAACTAGTTTCGTATGATTTAATTCAGAAAAAATCAATGTTATGAGACCAATTTTTGTGACCTTGTTATCTACTCTAACGTATAACATAGAACAAAAGGCTAGGAGCCATACTGCTTGTAATATATGTAGCACGGATAACGACAGCGTATTGGCCTATTCGATTATTGGTGTATGAGATCCTATGCTTGTCTGCATATAGTGCGACTAATTTAGCCGCTCTGTATACCCAAGCTCTTCGGTGGTTTACAAGCAAGATGGTAAACTCAAAAATGAACGCACGCTTAGTGGGAAAGCCTGACTCACGTTTTTCCGACATGCTCAATTGCATGTACAAAATTAGCTTTCTGATAAGAATTTTCACATACAGCAAGATCCATATTTACCGTTACAATTACACCTGTATAATGTTTACGTTTACCTCAGTTTGGCAATTTTCAAGTTTCATTTCGTAATTATAATCTAAAATTGTCCGACACGTGAACATTAATCTCCTGGTCACTCAAGGCAAGGGTCACGGGAAATCGACCAGAAGGTTCTCTGCCAGTTCATATAATTGCGTTAAGCGTGAAATTGAAACGATCACTTGAATTATATCGATACTGAATACAAATTCATTTATTTCAAAGCTTCACACCGGGAAATCTCATTCATGATTTCTTTCAGCGGTTATTCAAGTTAAAAGTAGTGTGGTTGCTCGCCATTTACTGGCAAACGCAGTTCCGCGCCCATTCAGTTGGTCAGTAGCAGCGAAAGAGTGCGGTGTGCGAAGCTCATCAAATGCCTAAGATTGCGTCACGTCAAAACTCGGCTGTTGTGTGCCGAACATCTGGGAGAAGTTCTCATTATAATTCGATTTGTTAACAAATCAACTACATTACCTCTCTATTTTGAAAGTGCAACGCACTGTCACCTACTCGTGTGTCACGGTAAATTCTGTAATTGATTAAGTTTCTGTTCGATCACTTTTAGAGTTAGACTGTTAGAGGCTCCTGCTTGAGATCGCACAACCAACTGCCCAATGATGGGAAACGAACAATATCAACGTTGATATCACGATAACTTATTTTTGGTGAGTTTTTATTGCTACCTTATAGTCTGTGCTTTCCTTTAGTAATGTATTAAAATAACTCTTCAACCCTGCTATTAATTTAACGGTTATTTAACATCTTTCCCTAAGAATGCTCATGATAAAAAAGTCTGGACTGGAAAACTCCCGACTCGGAGGTTGCCACGAAATAAAACACCGGGTTTTATGGCTAATTTTGTATTATCCACTGTGTCTGGCAGTGTCTCATCGACGAACCAAAATCCGCAATTTTGAAAAAATAACGGTTGAATGGAATGAAACGTTGTTCAAGGGATTAGCTTATGTTGTTAAAGGCTCACATTCTTATTTCACGCTATAGGCAGCATGCTTGATTGCTCGAGGATTAAGTGGGCTTGGTGAGGCTGCGATCAGAATTAGTTTGGTATTGATAGCAAAAAATTTTTTGCGAAGTTATATTCGACAAGTAGAGCTTAATTTCTTGATGAATTTTTGTGCGTTATTTTAATTTTGCGTAAATCCATAAGCATTCTTATCGGGACAGTCATTCATTGCAGAAAATTTATCAATATGCGGAAAAATGTACTTGTAAATCAAAGTGAAAAATTAAAACTTTTTTTTTTATTCATGATCACAAAGTAATTGAGCGAGTGTACTACTTCTAGTTTATTACTTTATTTTTGATTGCATACATTATGTTGATATTTGATTAATCTTTTGAATACCTGCTAGTTACATAGGTACTTACATTGGATTGGAGGGATCATCATGTCAAGTTTGAGATGTAAACAAATTATATAATTCTAAAATATTACATAGTTTAGCATAATTTATATAAATAGTAAATGATTATTCATGCCAGAAACAACGGTTCTTACCCGAGACTATCTATAACCAGAAATTAATAGTTCTAGTAGAAGCGCAGAGAACGCTATTTAAGGGAAAATTTTCACTGTTAAATCAATGTCAATTTTCAATCGTAGGCAGGTGTTATCTTTGGCATATTCAGAAATAAATATAAGATAATGGAATTTACTCCACAGCAATTTATTTGCTTGCTAGCCATTCTCACGAGTATGTCACAGTAGCTTGACGATTTCAGCCCGATAACAATTATTCGTGAATATATTCTGCGTAAGTTGTGCATAACTTCTGCAGGGTCAAATGTAAGCTCAGTCTTATTCCGATAGCACATCCTGGGCTTAATTATGACCTCTTGCTTAATTAAGACGCTGAGACTTTCATTCCTGTTTTAAGCTCAAATAACTCGAGGAAAACAGCTAACGCTGATTGAAAAAATATAACTCAGTACTCACTGCAGTGAGTGACAGAGAGCGTATTTTCTCGTCGACGATAACGTAAAGTCACGGACGTACGGACAGACGGACATGGCGAGCACAATAGTGCATTTTTTCCATAAATGAGAAAATGCGCTAAAAAGACGAATTTGTAGACGCATCTTGTAATAAAACCTTTCATGTATTCGTTCATTTAACGCTCGTATTTTTGAGTGTTTGAAGCCCGGTGCCACAACTACATCGGGGGCTGTTCGGGCGCGTATATACAACTCTTATCGTATTGATATATTACGTGGACCTGAAATTGCTTCCTAACTGGCTAACTGGCTGGATCATAAGGCCTTTGAAGACAGAAGAGGAACCAGGGAAGTATGAAATGGAAATGTGATGTTTAGTTTGTAATTTAAAACTTTATTCAATTGTACAAATTTTAGTTTTCTTTTAATTTCAACATAATCCATCCAATCGTTATGCGAGCTGAGGTGGTAGCTAAATGATAATGTTGAATTAAATGTTGAATGTTAATTTTTGGCCGAATGTGGCATTCTATAAATAAATTGCGTTAGTTTCAAAATAATTAACGGGTTTCAGAATGATGGTGTATGGATTTACAGGATGCAGAATAATAGCATCATTTATCTTGGGAAATGCGGGATGATGCAGCTGAGGTTCCAGTACAATTTGTTGAATAATATGCATTTTCATCCAGCCTCACCAAAATTGTTTATAGGAAAACTCTGAAAAAATTCAGTTAGCGTTTAGGTACGAAGAATTATACAGTAGATATTTAATAGGAATTTCAAAAAGTCAACGCATCTGGTTGGTAAGAATTGCACAGGGCGATTTTATGTCCATTTATCATTAAGCGGTTAACAGGGCGTTATTTTTATTGTGAGATTTGTCTTGCAATAATGAACACGTTAATCCAAAGCAGAAAATTCCTCTGGCATCGCCATGACAAAAAAAGTAGTTTTTTTTCAACCCCCAAGGCTAATAAATTGGAGCCCGTAAGCATTTCGTGGATATCATCCACCCCTCAGCAGAGCAGATTCAATCCGATGATATACTCTTGATGCCCCTGACTCAGACGCATTTACATAAGGTCTAAAATGAGGTATTGATGACATAAATGATTAAAATGAGCATTTGACTGCATTGGCTACTTCAAATGAACTATCTTCTTCATACAAGGAGGCAGGTATTTGTGAATGAACCCATGAAAATTTGGAGCGTTCGTCAAGTATTTGCACGATTCAATCAAGCAAAGTTTTAGCAGCACGCGTGTGCAGCAAGCAAACTACTATGGGCAAAAATGTCCAGAAATACCAGCAAGGATAATCGATCCTTGCTGTGAGATATAGGACACTCTATCTACTAGAAAAATTTCGGGATTTACGAAACCGTTTCGAACGTTCAAATTAATATCAATATTCAATTGCGTTCAGTAGAATTATTTAAGAGATATCTCTTTGATTTTTATCATGCGTGTATAAGGTAACCTATCATTTCAGCGGGTTGAGTGTTCGCCTCGGATAAAGGCTCTAGCGCTGAGTGTTTTTGTTCTAGCTGCACAGATTGCAACTCGACGAGGGTAGTTACACTGATTGCAACGCAAAAAAGATGAAGGAAACTTCGAGGGAAGTGGGGGAAATGTCAAGAGCAAAGTATTCTTGATGGTCGGTTTCTGTCAGTGCGGTCTCGAAACACGCGTTAACCTTTCCCGAGAATCAGAGATAGGTTATACTGAGCAAGCATGCGAATGCCATAGCACAAACAAAGCGAATCTGGTCAATTAAATGCTCAAAAATAACGTATGTATTTTAAAGTTGTTCTAGAACATTCAGTCCTAACAATTGCTGCAGAATTCAGGTTCAACGATTAAATGACTTAATAAGCAAGTAATAATTTAGGTTTATTTTGCAATGGCTTTAATATCAGAAAATCAACGAGTCCCAGTAACTATCTGTGTGTGCAGGATTGGGAATAAAAGTCGGCAAAAGCGGCTTCTTATTTTTTACTGATGGTTTACGGCAGTTATGCAAAACGTGGTACGTTTAATGATTATTGTTATTTGGATTCAAAGCGCTAATATACTTTAGGATTTAGCGATACTTCGTATTAATTTTTTCTAGTCTTTTTAAAACTTTGATCTTATTGTTCACCTATAAATATTTTGTATAATTTAGAAAGTATTTGAATGCGTCCTTAAACAATTCTGTCGCTCATAGATTGATGGGCATTGGATTATCGTGGCCATCTCTTGCAGATATGAATTGTGACGGTTTTGGCCGCTACCTGGTGCTAGCTGGTGTGATTTCGGATTTTTGGTTACTTAAACTTGCGATTAATATAATTTTAACCTAATAAATTTTGTTTAAACCTGTTTGCTGTATGCGGGACAATTTTTAATAATGCTGCCAGGACGAAAAACGAATAATTTTGGAGCTCCTTCATCTCGTACTAAATAACGTATAGCAGCAAAGTTTGCTAAGAAAATAAACGTAATGGTTCTTTTGAATCTGAGCTGAATTGAAATATGACGTGAAAAAACATTGAAGTTTACGCGGTTTTAGAGAAAAAAATGCGATGATCATGTTGGGTGTTGGATGATTATTGAACGCAATTAATCACGGCATGGGCCGTTAGTCATCCAAACAACCATGATCCCCATGGTTTCTCATGAGGAGGCCAGAAGGTCAGAGCGTATTCTGCTCAACTGGGTAACAACAATAAAATTGTAATATTTTATCTTTTTATCTTATCTTTTATCAGAATTTGGTGGTCTGCACAATTTTGAATATGCTCTATCGGAAATCTAATTGAATTATGAATTTCTACTTCTTGTATGAATATAGTAAGATCCAATGATTGATTGAATCGCCAATTTAAAAATTCAAAAGTATAAGCAAATTACCCAGGAATTTCCACATATTTCTGTGAAAACTTTTTCGGAGACCAGCTCAAACATCAGTTCACAAGTTCAATAATAGAAGTATAATAAATTGGTATCGCTGAATTGGTATCACTGAATTGGTATTACTGAATTAGTATCACTGAATTGGTATCACTGAATTGGTATTACTGAATTGGTATCACTGAATTGGTATCACTGAATTAGTATCACTGAATTGGTATCAAGGAATTGGTATCACTGAATTAGTATCACTGAATGGGTATCACTGAATTGGTATCACTGAATTGGTATCACTGAATTGGTATCACTGAATTAGTATCACTGAATTGGTATCAATGAATTGGTATAACTGAATTGGTATCACTGACTTGGCATCACTGAATTGGTATCACTGAATTAGTATCACTGAATTGGTATCAATGAATTGGTATCACTGAATTAGTATCACTGAATTTGTATCACTGAATTGGTATCGCTGAATTTTTATCACTGAATTTGGATTTTAGTCTGTACAGCAAATTTAAGATTGTCGTAGCGCCGAGAAGTGACCACCGTGCCTGTAAACATACTTGTGCACTCAGCTCATTCAGCGCTGTACGCATTCAAGTCGAGTAGGGCAAGGAGCACCGATGCCCGGAAGAGATTTTAAATTTTATTTCTCCTCTACAGGGGTGCAAACTTTAGGATTTTGAAATTCTGAAGATTTTCACAACGACACCTGTTGGAATTACGTCTATTTAGTTATTAACCGCTCTCTAATCTTAATTGATCGTTTTTCTGCATTTTACTCCCATCAACTGTTAACAATTGTCGCTACTTATACTTATTGTTGAGTTGGAATTCTCGTCCACCCATTATTGCATAATATTTTGCTATTCACTACAGTACAGGTGCCGTAGTTTTGTGTACGGACAAGCGTCTACCCATATGTTTGATTGAAGAAATCCGATCTTTATCCTACTTTATCATGCATCGTTGTCAGGAAAATTTAAAGATACTTCCCAAGTTTCTCTCGACGGCCTCTGGTACGCTGCATTTTTGGCTTTGCAATTTAAATGGGGATGCAATGCACAAAATTTTTGGCGTTATACGTTCAAGTAGACTGTTTGAGGTTGGCAGTATTTTTATTGCCGTTAAAATTTTTGTTTAGCATGTGTTCATCGTATAATGCAGAACAAAAAGTGTAAATAATGTTTAACCGACGAGTTACTCGTATTTGTATATGCGTAAACTTATGAAGTCCACAAAACCGCCTCAATAATTAGATTTGGCTACGCAGGTAGACATAGACTTAATCCAAAATTGAAGTTGTGCTACCAATGGCTAGTAGGAATCGTGCGTACCGATCCCGCCGATGAGTACAGCGTTCCTACCGATGGGGAAATGGAAAGGGCGTGTTGGCTCCTTTCATGGCCAATATTCTGTTTGCACCTGAAATTTTGAACATTGATACTCAATCGGATGTGTATATGCATTATGTGGAGAGGTGTAGAGTCAATAACTTTAGAAATACACGATCACGTTCTTTTTCTATGTTAGATGTGACCACAGGTCGGACGCCAGCGTCTCGTGGTAATAATGGTAATGAACTAAAGCGATATGATTATGTTTGGGTGTTGGATGATTATTGACCGCAATTAATCACGGCATGGGTCGTCAGTCATCCAAACAAATGTCTATAGCTCAAAGATAGGTCGCGCTCATGTGGTTGCGCAATATGCGGCTCTTTGGCGAGAATACACGGACAGCCGCCGCTCCCGCCGTCTCAATCTCGTATCAAGAACACGCTATTGCGCTAGTTCAAATGTTGTTAATTTAGAAGATACTGAGTACTATACAGACTTAAATTTTGAAATTTTCAAACTCGAGTTTACGATGCACTTTTATAATTTCTTCCTTCAGTCTGAACTGATTAGATTCCATCATTGCTGTTAATATGCTGTTATATAATATGGTCTGAAATATTCCTATAACATGCCCAATGAAAAAAAGGTGATTCATTGCTTTGGGTGTGCGGCAATAGGCAACGGCAACGGGCACAAGCGCCTAAAAAATTACATTTTAATGTGCAATCTACTTCATGACACTGCGGAGTCAAGGGGTGTCACGGAACGATATCTTCAGCCAAACGTACCTGAATTTGAGGTGTGCGTGTGTATGTGTCCGGTGCCACTTGGAAAGAGTGGAAAAGAACAAGAGGTGGCGCAGAGTGGCCAGAAAGAAGAAGGAGAAATGGAAAATATAAATTTGAGGACTAAATTATTGATCGAATTATTTAATCATATGGTGTTCCTCTAATTGCTATGTATTCCATTCACTTCCCGATATTGTTGCTCAGCCTGCATAAATGGCTAAACGACCTAAGTGAATTAGTTAAGAAGACAGTGAAGTTGTTCAATTTTTCGCAATGCTTTCTATGCTTCGTCTTGATGCCGGAGAGGATCGCATGCCATCGATTAAATGGGAGGCGGGCGCCTATTCGAATTTTCCATTTAGGAATTCAATATTTCAGGCTGAATACGGTGGTTATAGGCCCGCATTTATTCCTATAGGGATATCGGGTGGCAGGTTCAAGCTGAATGTAGTATTTAAATTCAGGCTTTTGCACTCTACAAGACCGACACAAAATCACTCAATAATGAACACCGAACTGAACCTAACTCTTTTGGATGATGGGTAATGATTTCAAATCCCGTTTGAATTAATCCATGCAGTTACGTACATATGTATACTCTCTGCCTAGTTAGAGTTCCGCTTCAGTTGAAAAATGTTCTCTTGATTTGCGACCTTGAAAATATGTCATTATATCATTATCTATACATCATTAGCAAATGATGGAAATAGTCATTCTATATCATGTCAAACGACAGCATTATAAACTATTGCCTTCATCGTGTGTTCTTAAACCAATGACAGATTCTTAAATAAACATGCATTATTTTTATTATCTTGATGCGTGGAACCTAATTTCTTGTCTCTGTTAGATCGTAGGAAAATTAGACCTTGCTAGATCCTCAAATTAAATACTTAATTTATTGATCTAAGTTCGAATTAAAGCATCATTTAAGAGAAATAAATGCTTAGATTCCACAACTTTACGCTATTAATAGAAATTTGCAATGCGTTTATTAATATTGCAATTTATTACGGATTTATATTATATTATATATTATTATATATATATTATATATATATATTATATTATATTTGGCAGTAAGGACAATTTGCTTATGACCGCCTCACCGGCTGCCCAGTGTAGTTATTTTCCTACTGCTTGTGAGTACATTGCTCGAGTGTGCGCAGTTGGTGACGATGGTGCGTGCTCTCCGTCACCGCTGCGAGCGCCAGCTGCAGGTGGCATGTGTTAGGATCTCTACGCACAGAAGCCACTCTGTGTAAGATGCTCTGACTATCTGTTTAGAAACGTTTCAAAACACCGGTCCTGTTCGTTGCAGTCGCCGGTAATAAGACCTCAATAGTAATATTTGCCTACGCTCTCCCTACGGCAGATCCCTGCTCGTCCGTTCTATAAAGCGTCTACAGCGCACCCCAAGTTTAAGCTGGGGTCTCGGGCGGTGTGATGAACGGCTACATTGAAGCCAGCGAGCTGCATTTGACAAGGAACCAAGAGTGCGTTGCTCCGCCGAATATAACACTGTGTCCTTTTCTTTGAACTTTGACCTCCTATTTCGAGGGATAAAAACACATGAATTTCGTACAAAACAATCGGACGAAAATCGACATTAATTCGCTTAACTCACAATTGCAAAAGCTCAATATCCTCAGTCGTGCGTTAGGAAATGTGGTCAATCGTAAAAAATTTACAATTATAGGAAAATTGTGAATTAACTTTTTTTTAATTTTACATTTTACTTCTATGAATTCAACGCCTTTTGTGATAAGAAAACATAAATTTTCTTAAAATTGTTACCACATTAGCTTACAAACGAAAGCTTACGCTTGCATCCCCAAAAAAGAGATATTCATTTGTAGAAGCAAACATGGAATTCACCCATAATCTATCGTTAAATTCTTACTGATTTTTTATCATCTTCTATTTTCCCCGATAAAGATTGAAAATTTATGCAGCTACCCTGCGCAGCAGTGCTGGTCTGGATGCTAAAAAATGTCTCCTGCATTTTTCAAAATGCATTAAGTATTTTTCATTACTGTTGGGAGTGTGCATATAAATAGATTAGGTGACTATATAAATTCTGCTTTGCATATAGCGGTGATTAAGCCTAAAAATGTTTTTCACTGTCAAGTAACCATAACATTATAACGGCATAAAATTTTTGATGGTCTATGCACTCTATGGTAAATCTTAATATGCATTGAAATGAACAACTCAGAGATTTTTGGTCGCAGGTGCTTTGGCTGAGCGGATGATCAATGGCATTAGTGCGCATTGCTCGTATAAATAACCGACAGGTGCCAGGCGTGTTCGCCAATGCAACCTCTCGGGACAGAAACTCACAACGCCTGCAAGATTTAAAATAGACGCGCGACCTAGCAGTGATGTGCACGCGCATCTGCACGTATTGTGAAGCAGCGATCACTGCACGGCACGCGCATCTGCCCGTATTGTGAAGCAGCGATCACTGTGCACGACACGCGCATCTGCCCGTATTGTGAAGCAGCGATCACTGTGCACGACACGCGCATCTGCCCGTATTGTGAAGCAGCGATCGCTGCACGACACGCGCATCTGCCCGTATTGTTAAGCAGCGATCGCTGCACGACACGCGCATCTGCCCGTATTGTGCAGCAGCGATCGCTGCGCACGACGCGCGCAGCGCCCGGTCAACGTAAGTATGTCGGTAGACATTTTTCAGGCGTTGTAATACAACAAAACATCAGGTGTAAAATAAATGTCTCGTAACATAGCTGAGTCTTTGTAATAATATCAATATTTTTGAAAAATTTGAATGAGGAATTTTAATTGAGGATCTAATCCAAATTTACTGCTTAATCGGAAAAATGTCAGTTATTCGAAAATAGATTTAAACGAAAATGTTTGCAAAACGCGAAAAATAGCGGAAAAGTTTAGTTCAACTGTGCTAAGGTATATATGAATTTCTGATGAAAAGTGGGAATGAATAACCTGTGGGCCAGTCGAAAGAAAGTTTAGGTTTAGAAGAGCTCCAAATTAGGTCTATAAACCATAAAAGTCTCGTACGTAAAACGGCTAACGGTATATTTGAAAGCACAGAATTACTCGGCTTCTCTGCAATGCCCTTGCAAACTAGAAGAGACCTCAGTGTTTACCATCCTAATTCAAACAGAGTGTCTTCGGCACAAACAAACATTACACCGAATTCAACGCCAACTTACGATAGAACTCTTCATCTCGATTTGTCGTTATCCTAATTTAAGTTTCATTCCATTAATCCCTGCTCATAGAATTATAATGACGACATCTGCTATATCGAGCGGATTGGCTCAGCTCCCTTCCGCGGCGTTATGTTGGGGCCGTCGTGAGATACCTTCAAATGAAAACAGGGCTAATCTTATCAGACTCTTGCCAAGAGTTTTTATTCAGTCTCGTGCAAGATCGGTCATTTTTGCTGTGTGGAGCACTTGTCATTGAGCATTATTCTAACATTTTTTTTTCATTGATTACACAGTTAGGATTAATTAATTAGATGAATTCAAATATTGCTCAATATTACCTGTCTTGACCACAAAAGATTACGAGGAAAAGTTTAATTTTCTTTTGTAATTTATATCCTTATTGAAAATTACTGGTTCGTCAGTTCCTATTAATTTAATCTACGAATATTTAATTTACGAAAATTTTTGTCCTACCAAAGCTCACCTTTCAATAAAGCTAAACATCGGTATAACCTGATATGCTTGAAAGGTCGAATTACTCCAATTTCTGCTTAAATACAAATACAGCGAAAGCTAATTAATTAAATTCGAGATAGATGCGTTATTGCTTCTAGAATTCTGAATTGAATGTCAAGGCAAGTCAATCGTTATGCTTATGGAATCAAAGCCTAATATAAGCTATACTTCTACATTTGTCAACCGATTTTTCTGAAATTTCAGACACATACGTAAAATGTAAAATAAAAACAATTTGCTATGAATTTTTTGAAAAAGTGAAAGAAAACGGGAAATTAATAGAAAAGGCAAAAAAGGGGTACTCTAAAAACGTATAACTTTTGCAAATCACATGCTACAATCTCGAGAAACATATCATTGAATTTTCAATAACATTATCTAGCGGCTGTGCGGCCTTGATTTTCGATTTTTCTCATCGTTTTTTTTTCTATGCGCGTTTTTTTCGCATTTTGCCCCCAACCCCACTCCCCCCCCCATATATGAGTCAAACCATGCACAAATTCGAAAAAGGCTCCTAGAGTCGCTAGGTATGGTCTTTACGAATCGAAGGGCATGAGTTTCATTGCTGTAGCTTGAATACTGTAGGAGTTATAAAGTTCTTAAGATGGCATTTTTCGGATTTTTAAAATTTTTAAGTGAGCCAATTATAACGTGAAATTTATTGAAAAAAAGAAGAGTGTGCGAAAAAAAATTCTTGATATTGTCGCTCAAGTTTTCCCATTGCCAATTATTTGCATTCAGGGTACCAGCACGCGTCTTTAGACTTATTCATGTCCAGTTTGACGTAAATAATAAACTATAAATGGGACTTTTTATATTTATATATATAAAATATTCATTTTACATAAGATTAAAACTGCATATACAAAAATTATTGCATATACATCTATGATAGTAGCTTTGTTGAACGCGTCTTGTTTCTAACTTTCAAACGAATGCAAACACTTTGCAATTAACGCAAATAATGATCTATAAATACCATATTTAAATGAAAAATTTGTTGATATTGCTATTACGTGGTCATTTTATAAAAGTTCAAAACTGCATTACGCAAAAATTATTGCATGTACATCGATGGTAGTAGCTTTGTTGAACGCCGCGTCTTGTCTGTAGCTTTTAAACGAGTGCAAACACTTTGCAATTAACGAGAGTAATGATCTATATATACAGAGTTAATTCAAAGAAATTTTTGTACATATTGTTAAAAATGTTCATTTTATATATTTATAAATTTCTAAAAAATAGAGTATGCACATACATGCGGTTTGTTGCGTTAGACGCGCCTTTTCAGCAGCTACAAAATGAGCCAAGAAAACGGAAAAGCCGAAATTTTTTATTTTTGACCGAAATTATCCCCTTAACTTTAATAGGGCAACGTGGGGCAGCGCGCCCCCCACTTTTTTTAAACTAAATTTTTGACGAAGTTTTAATTGATACGAGGTGGTTCTTTGTTTTGTTTAAAGGTGCAACTAATGAGGAATGTATGATGTGAATTAGACGCCTATAGAGTTATTAAATTTTTTAAACACTTAGCAAAACGTAAATCCGTACACTTCATCCCAGTGAAACTGTCGACCGGCGGTAGAGAACACGGACCAATATCTGCCATACTTAGCGAGAAACCCGCTATGGGCCCGTGACCCGCAGTGGGCTCGCTGCCCCATGTTACCCTAATTATTGGTCTTTCATTATACACAAAAGTGTTTGCTTGACGAAAATAATATTAAGTTCGTCATTAATAGTATAATAATAACATAGTTGCATACTAATAATAAGATATTGTACGATTAGTGAAATAATACAATGTATCAATTTATAATTCTTGCAAAAATGGCGTTGTACACCTATTTACGATCGTATTCCAGTTCAGTTTACAGCTTAACTCGTTATTTAGCAAAGCGCAGATGTAGACGGACGAGCATCACTTTGTTATTGTTATTCGGTGATGTGGACCTTTTGCTGAAAGCAGGTAGCCACAGCATACTCTTTAACCTGTATTTGAATATTCTGCGGCAGTTTTACGTTGTTATTCCTCTTCAGTTAAATCAGCGCACTCTAGATATTGGTCGATTGGGAAACGGGTTCAAGTGAGCAGTTTTGATGTGCATCCATTAGATTGCGATGTTCTAATGCCGATGATGGATGGGGGATGGTTTTAAATTTATTTATGTTTTTCCTAGTGAGCCATTTATTTCCGTACGTGTTGATCTGTTCCGTGTTTATCGACACAAATCGCCGATTCTTTCTGCAAATCGAGCAAAAATTATTTATGAATAATTAAATACAATCGTGCATTAAAGATAATGATCAAATTCAAAGGTTCAAACATTTTAATTTAGACTAGTAGTGAATGAATGAAGCTGGATTTGCAATCTTGATAGGATATAGGTATTCTTGGAGCCGGGACTGAGTAAATGCATCGTCAGAGCAGAATAAGGATGTAACCGCGTCAATGTACAGCGGCAACAGGTAATTTGGAGGGTCTGCGTCGCCACCATGGAGCTACAATCCAGGTTGTTTCATACTGTAAAAAATATATAAATTGAATAATATAAATATATAAATAAAATATATTTGAATTGAATATTGAATTGAATATAAAATAATATAAATATATAAACAACAGTAAATGCAGTAAATCAGAGTACTAAATTCAATTGAGGTAAAGTAAATAAATAACATTCACCTGAGATTTAATTGCCTCAGTGTGCTATAATGCGCTTTCAGGAAGAATTGAATTTGAAGAAAAAAAGAAGAAATCAGTTGAAGATGGAAGTAAAGTAAAAATAGTTGAAGATTGATTCGTTTGAAGTAAGGTAAAAGTTTGAAGGATTTGGTGTGAACTCTTAAATAGAGCATTAGTTAGAGCCGCATCCACTTGAATTTGAATGTAGTTGTGGTTTTACATTTATAATAAATTGAATTGAAGTCTGAAGCGTCGCACACGATAATTAAGCATAGATATGAACGAACTTAATAAAACGAAAGAAAATCGGGCACTCAAACCAAGGAATAGATAAATCACAGAACTTAGGAAGGAATTTAGACTTAGGGTTTGAATGTTAATTGGTGCCGTAGCGGCGGCGAACATCAAGTTGGCTGGAGATCACAAATTTAAGTCTTTCAACTGTGGTGTATCAGTGCGAACTGTCTGATTCCGGAAACCCGGTTCTGACTTAATCTACCGTAATATTAAACTTACCCTAGATTGAAATAAAACTTACTCTTATTCTAGCGAAACAACGTAGGTATAATGTACAAAATTGAGCAACGGTGGTAAATTTCCCACATATTTCGTTAACAACCGTATTTCTTACATAACGCCTGGGACATTGACAGTAAGTTCCAATTAAAAGCGCGAATTACCTCGGTTATTTATATTCCACTCGACGTTTCACTTAATCGACTCCACGTTGCGATCCTCAGATTCCTATTAAATATCACTGGAAAGAAGTTACTAACACTTGAACAAAAGTTAAATTTTTGAAATGCCATCGAACATTTGCTGTGCTAAAATATTTGAAAGTTCTTCACTTAGTAATATATAGTTGCCGTGATATGTACGAGTATACATCAGCAGAAATTTTCCAGTTTGCTTCAAAATATATTTTTCTCGACTTTTTTTATGCTGTCGGAATGGGAAATTTGATAGACAGAGTGGGCGGAGGAAAGTTGAATTTATAGTAAATTTAACTTTTGGCACCGGGAGAATAAAAATGCCGCGAGCTCTCACTCAGAACACTGTGAAAGCGCATTAGTTAAAGCCGATAGTCATGCTGGCGAGGAGTGGCATACACGTAAAAAAGGCCTCGATGAAGGTTTGAAAATGATGTAAAATTAGGAAACTTGTTTATTCGAAATTCACGCATAACATTCAAAACAACAATTCTGTTTTTTTTTGTAGATGATTGTGGTTCGAAAGACAAGATTGTGGTTCGAAAGACAAAAAGGAGAAAAACTTAGCGAATTTTGCGGGTTACCGGGCTTGATGCCCCACATCGTCACGGTGTGGATCATGAATAATTATTACTGATATTTTATTTTTTATTTTATTACAGATTATTTTACAGGTTATTTTTGACCTGTTGACATTTTAAATGAAAAAGAAGATGCTCTGCGGCACCCAAAAGTGGCGCGATAAATCCAAAAATAAAAATCAAGGGTGCACGTCAACATGTTATAACATTGTACTGACAATAGTTTAGCATGTCATTCCATCATCAGAAAACCATAGCTCTAACTTTCGGTGCAACTTTAAATGAGTGTATATTACAGATTTACTTTCATTCGACTTATATTCATTTTTTTTGTCTGGAGCTAGTTTGTTGAAAATCTCGTGTTACAGACATGAACGTACGGTCGTACGCATTAATTATTAGAGAATTAACGTAGTTCCCGAGACCATACTTGACATCATAAATCTCGTTTTCTTTGTAGCACCTTAAACTGTTGTATTTGTATCTGTATTGCTTACGAAACTTTTCCTGTTCTTGACTGTAGATTTAAAAACTACTCTGGGCATTATAACGCTACGATAGAGCATAATTCACTTTTATTTCATCACAATTCATTCTTGATTACTTCTGGCTGTATATTGCCGGGCGCATGCATTGAATACATGCAAACAAAAGCCTAAATTAAGCCGAACTCAGATCTAAATCATTGGGCAAATCCATCTACTGATTAACTTAAAATTGATTTCCCCTCATAAATGAAAATGATAATGCTTGAAAACACACTAATTACAAAAATTAAAAATTATTTAATGTTGTTTGTTAATCAATAATTTTTATATATTTAATAGTTAATAATATATATTTTCAGGAATTAATAAATATTATTTATTAATTGCAATTAATTATTATGTAACAATTACAATTAATTATTATGTATTAAATTCAACTAATTAATATTTATTGATTTCAATATATTATTTAATTAAAATTTTATTTTTGGCCCAAGCTCATCACCAACACATCTATTGCTCTAACTTTTTCTCTGCAGTCCTTTCCTTTTCGGAGCGTCCCCTTTATTTCGGAAGTAGACGTGACACTGTAACACGCATTTAAGATAAATGAAGAACGAATATTTATGATAATTTTCGCGACCACTTTTCGAAGGACCACAAAATTGCGGTCCTTGTGGTCCTGCACGCTCATACTTCTTAATTGATGATTGCGGTTTACTTGAATAGCTCGGCAATGGTCGGGACCGAAAATTCCTGCAATTTTTAAATCCCAAATCCAGGAATAAATCTAATGTATTTTTCACTAATTACTAAAGAGGACGTTCAAACTTTTCTTTTACACGAGGCATATAACTTTCATTTGCCTCTCGTTAGAAAATGTGGAAACAATTTTTTATGTCTTCGAAATTAAATGTACATATTTATTTCAAACATAAATTTTTTCTTTGCTGCTTCAATCCTTTCCTCCTCGTTTGTCAATGCCTTATCCAACATTCTTATCCAATGCCTTATCCAACATCTTTGTCAATGACTTATTATATCCAACAAAGGATATAATTTCAAGTCCAGGAAATATACCCACGGGGATTTTTATCGCGAATACGTACAGAACAGCCTCGATATATTTATGACACCATGCAGTGTCCAGGCACAACCAAACACATAAACTAGGAAAATATGTATTATACTACTTTTTTTATAGGTTGCAACTACAATTTTAGAGTTTTTCGGGTCGTTATTTTCGTAGCGATTCGATTGATTTTGCCATTCTAAAATGTTCGTACAAGATGACTGAATTTCATGCTTTCAACTTCATTTTTTCCCTCGTAAGGAGAAGCAAGCGCTTGTTTGTTTATTTGATGGTTAACAAAACATGAACGTGGTCTGACCCTGGGAAGAAAGTTGCTCCAAAAAGTTACTTGTGATCTTCAGTATTTCGATCTAACTTTCCTCTCTGAACTTCTGAGAAGTTTACTGCGTCATCAACACTTGGGCTGATGCTTCTATAACTTCGCACGATCTTCTCAAATTTCTTTGCAACGCTGCCTTTACCTCTAATAGCACAAGTTAGGATAAAACAACAATTAGCTGACAAAAGTAACCTCGTTGAAGCGATATTCATTGACATGAATATTGTTGAGAAATAAGATAGTTTATGAAGTGATGCGATCCATATAAGATGTGACAGCGTTCTTTTGTGATACGTGTATCTATAATATAGAAGTGAATATTTGCAGACTGACAGTATTTGGAGCATCAACAAGCAGTAGTTTGATATTTGCAGCTATTCTTCCCAACTTTAATTATGATCATTTTATGGCTATTTCAATTTAAAAATTTCCTCCATATCATGCATTTATATATATAAGCAGCAACTGAAGCGACGGTACAAAAGTCAGATGGAGAGGACAGACGATTTTTGTTACTCCATTTTGGGTGCGTTTATACGCAGGAATATGTTATTGCAATTCACTATTTATGTATAAAGAACTCATTACAAACTGAAATATAATCTTTTCATGTATTAGTTAACATTGCCTTTCAAAATTTCAAGTCGACATTACTTGTCCAGGTCGACGTTTTTGCAAACATTCAGAGAAATAAACGAGAGCTGTCCAAACCGCGATGAACATTTTGTAATAATGTGAGTCATAGAGACCCAGTTTGATCTGGCAAAAAGGAATATCAGTACTACGTGCAAGGAAGTGTGTTGTTATTTGGACAATGTGAATAAATGACATAAATGACTATGTGCGGTAAATGACACAAACCTTGACGAGTGTGTACATGGTACTATCAAGATCGCAAATACGGACTGTCATAAATGTAAGAAAGTTCAAAGCAATATTATGTATCTATGACCTTAATACTATATATCGACCACAAGTAACACAGGGATGTCAGGATATGTATTACAGATACAAAAGTAGGCACATGAGCCGCAATTCCACTGCTGTGTCCGCTTAAAACGCAAACCCCGAAGAATTAAAAACGGTCGTGATATAATGCACCAAAAAATCTCGGAAGGGAAAAAAATTCTCGGTGTACTAAATGGCCTTTAAAGACAAGGTTGAAAAGATTGCACACTGTAGCTGAAAGTATAAGCGACTAGGCGAAGGTCAACACACGTTGTATACCGGATAAAGTTCACATTTTTAAACGATAATTTTCAAAAATCTCATATAAATTCATTAAAAGCATATAAGTCAGAGATTAATCCAAATTTATCGTTCAAAAACCCGATCGTACTCAGGCTAGGATTCCTGACTTTTCCACAACAAGGATTTTACTCCCTAACCTCCACTAATAAACACGGGGTGAATATTTTCAAAGCTGCGTATTATTGCATTCAGTCAACAAAGGTCGAAAAAATATAACACAGTACTCACTGTAGTGAGTGACAGAGAGCGCATTTTCTCGTCGACGAAAACTTGAGGTCACGGACAGACGGACGGACGGACAGACAGACGGACATGGCGAGCACAATAGTGCATTTTTTCCATAAATGAGAAAATGCGCTAAAATGGGTGAAACATGATTAACGCAAAACCACTGTTGCACCCTGAGAGTTGCTGTCAGGGAGTCATGCAACGAACTGGCGAAAATTCTTGAAAGGAGGGTTAAGTAAAAAAGCTGGGGCAAGGTTAGTCTCATGTTAAATGTTCAGGTTGAAGCTACTGCAGACGTCACCCAATATCAAATGAGACACAGAGCAAGTTTTTATTAGAAGCTATGACGCGAAATTATATGTTGAAACAAAAATCTTATTTTTTGTATCTAATTACATGCATATAGTTTGTGCCCTGCGAGTTTAACAGAAAACGTAAAGTTCATGAACAAGTCTACGGTAATACAATCTAGTATTTGATTATGTTGGCAATCAATATTTAAATAAATTTGAAAGTAACATGATTTGTCATTTAACGTACCATATAATTCTGCCTTCATAAAATTCAACTCAAAGAGTTTAGTAGGAACCTTATGAATGTAGATGCAGTGAACTACCGCCTAACTTTTTCCATTGGTCTGTGTGTAAATGATTAATCGTTCGCAACGCCCCTATGCACCCTTGTATTTTCCCATTAACAAAAATTAATCTTAACTAACTGTTTATTTCTTATATTTTCAGAAACGACATGCACGAGGGCTTCCACGCTCGAACGACTACTGCAAACCTTGCCAGTGAATCCTGTTTGCATCGCGGAAAATTCATTATAATCGGAAATATCGTCTACTGAACTGTTATAGCCTTCAAATCCTTAAATCGACATCCCGATGGATTTTTCACTGAAGCCCAATCGACCTCGACACATCGTGCGCTCTCGGTCCCTCGTCGCTTGGCCTCAAACTTCCGCATCGACGGACAATGGACAATCATCGTCAGGATTCATTGCATCACCCTCGACGATCTGGAGATCGCCTTCTGCTTCGTCTGTTTCGAAACTTTCAAACCTGCCTTCCCTCTCATGCATCTCCGTTTCGCTGGCTGGCTTAACAAGCATCTTGAAAGAAAAGGAAAATAAGATTAAAAGGGAAGTGTCCTTCAAGGACAATGATATTAAAGCGAGACTTTTAAATAAATGTATTCCCAACAATTGTAACAACGCTTTGGAATCTCTCCTCGACTGTAAGAACAAGGATATTTCGCCCAAGTTCAAGACTGTGCGAGAAGATGAAGTGGAATGCTCTGACAGTTCTGAACCACTGTTAAACAGCCGTCCCGCCACAAGTTGCTCGTCGCAAAACCAGTCGGCAGCTTCAAGTTCGCCGCGCCCAATTCGGTGCTTCAACGCTTCCCCGCGGCCATGGGTCCCGAAAACTGAGAACAACACAGGGTTCTCATTTTCAAAGCTTCCCGAAGTGACATATCCTATTGTGATTCATGCAAAAGATTTAAGTACACTTTCATCAAAACAGAACGAGCATCAAGGAATTGAAATAGCATCCTCAGATTCCCCAAATCTTGTCGAGGCAAGTAGACAAGCAAAACCAATGAACAATTCGCTATCTGTTGCACTTATAGATAATCAAGTTCAAGCAGCGAAGTTAGTCAAAGAACTTACAGCTGTTGCTGCACGTAAAAAATCTAAAATTATTGCTAAGAGTGAGAACAAGTTCTTGGATGATAAAAATGACGCGAGGGCTAGAGTCGTCGGGTCAACGAACAGTGAACTTCGACAACGGAGGTTGATCTCAATGGAACGTAGTTTAGACTATATTGATGACGATAGCTCGAAAGAAAGCATCCACGATGAAATTCCAGTTTCACCTAAATTTTCAGGCAAGAAAATCTACGATAAATTATTTTCGGATGAGAAAAGTTGTCTGGATTCTAATAGCGATCGATCGTATTCAAATCCTCACGAGTTCAATGGCATTGTTAAGAATGACACTCAAGACCAAATCGGCTTCATTGCCGATCTAAATTGTGCATTGAGTAGAAGCATTCCTAATGCTTCCCTACAGCCTGAATCATGCCTAACCGTACCATTCTGCAAGAATATGGTTCCTTTCATCCACAAGCGATCCATTTCTCAGCCCTTGAATCCCTTAATCAATGCCCTTGCCCAAGCACCGCGTAGGGCATCCATTGGCACGGATGAAAGTCACCGAGAAATTGGAAAGATCAAGCAACATCTCTCTGCTTCGGACGTGGAGCCACCAAGTTCCCTTAACACTGCAGATCAATGGATGCAAACAAACCAGATTATTGATGCAACGTGCTATGCAGGTTCGAGCATCTCTGTCTCTGGCAGCCTGTCTGACCTCCTCTTCAGAGTGCCAAACTCAACAATTGCAACCGATCAAAATAAACAAGGCGAGGCAGCTGCCTCAAGCACAACAATCAAGAAGCATAATTTAAAAGTTAACGAACGAAGTTCAAATTCACAAATGAAAATAAAAACTGCTAGAAAGACGATTAGAGAGACAATAGAAAAAAAGTTTCACAGCTTCGATGACCTTTCGATCATCCATGGTTGTCAATCAGTTCCTCGTAAATCTTCCCTGTTATCGAAATCTATTGGCATAAAAAAAGAAAGAGGAAAAACAAAAGTATCCCCCGTAAACGTTTCTAAGTCATCGAGTAGTATTCTGTGCTTAAGATCTAGACCTATTTCTGCCGAACGGATACGTAAAAATCTTCTACATCGGAAAAGTGATGTGCTCGTTGATTTTGCTGAAAGCTGCGTCAAAGAAACTGACGAAGGGAAAAGAGAGTCATCTAAGTATAGGGGATTGGGTGCTGCTACCCCCAACGGGCGCTCCCCTTCCCCGATCGTCTCCCCTTCCGCTCCCCAGCACGCCACTATGTTTAGCTCCTCTGCGCCGCACCTAATAGCATCGAGCGCCAACAGTGGCTGCTCTGACGGTGTGAAAGCGGGTCCTTGTGCTTTTCGAAGTAGGGAAGGTGTACGGAAAGACATTTCTCACCAAAACAGTTCTGTCGTACTTGAAAATGAGGAGGGGGGCAACGGAGATGGGGACCGTCAGCCCCCCTCAACGACCCTAACTCAACATTTAATCCAAGACCAGTCTGGGCGAGCGGGTTGCCGCAAGCCTGAAACCTGTAACAGTCTGGCGAAACGAAGACGAGGGCACATTCCGCCCTTAGCTACATCGGATTTTAGCGAACCGCGCTTTACTTCAAGCGGCGGAGCTTCTCCGCGAGTCACTGTCAACCACATTTTGGCATCACTTAACTTTGCTAAAGTTCGTTTGAGTGAATTGACCAGCGGTCTGCCAGGAGGAAAGAAGGAGTCTGGTAATCTTCATCCACCAATTAGACCTCCTCGAAGTAGACATGAATCAGATAAAACGAAAAAAATTGGTGGCAATTCGAAATTAAAAGGTGCAGTTGGTGACGAAAGCAAGTGGTGCGATAATCTGGGATGGAATCGGAGGAAGAATAGTCCTGAAGGATTATCTGAAATTCCGACCATGTCGCCTCCTAAACGTTCCCTTCTTACGCGTACACGGTCTGCTCCTCAAGCACAAAAACAAAATGAAGCTGACTTTAGGAACAAATTTCAATCCAGGAAATCCGAAGATGAAAATGATAAAGGGCAAATGAAATCGAATTACTGCATACATGACTCAATGACCCAAAATGTCAAATGTTCGAATGCTACCACGCAGGAATCCCACATAGTCAATGCAAGATCTTTTTTACCCATAAGTCATCGAAGTTCTCAGTTTAATGTGCAGGATATTGCGATTCGACCACCATCAGTTTCTCAATGTGATTTAAATGAAGGCTCTTCCAGGTGTGGGCCTGCGTCGCCTAACCTATGTTTAGCACCATCGTCAAAAGACCAAGAAAGCCAAAATACTCTACCTCGCTCAAAGCCTGAGACTTCTTCAGGAAGCGGACTACAACCGTGTCCCTTCAATGTGACGTCGTCGTGCTCTAAAATCGCAAGCTTTGAACTTCCGGTTGGTGCAGAAGCCCCAGATGGAGCTAGCGTAAATGGCTCATTAGCTGCTTCTGGAGAGCACCAGCCGAGCAATGAAGGGAATAAAGAAGTTTACAGTGACATTCTTGACAATCAAGATATCTTTCCAATGTTTCCCCCAGACAAGAAAAATAAAAAAGTGGTTTTCGGTCTATGGCCTTCGAAAGACACACAAAACTCTTTCGATGCAAAGGAAGAGGTATCCAATGAGCATGCCTGCCAGTCAAGTGGTTCTTCGTCGTCTGAAAATACGAGTGGATCTTCTAGTGATGGTTCATCCTTTGCACACGTGTCTATAGCTGACTCTGCAATAGCTTTGGCCTCAGGTGATACTGATTGTACAGAAGGAATTCAGAATAAAAACAATTTTTTCTTTGCTACTTGTGACCATGGTCTTGTCACTACGTTCCAGCCTAGTTGTTCTGTTAGCTCTGGACGTGCTTTTCCAAACACAACCTATGTAAACCCTGCTTTACGAGCAGAAGCTCGACGTGGGAGTTTACCTTGTGATGGATCCATACAGCTTCTGCAACCCCAATTTGATAGTTCCCAAAACGAAAGTGCACGGGAATCCATTATACTCGCTGTGAACAAGCTCATGAACAGAAGCAAGCAGCAATCGCATTCATCATCTGAATGTTTAACTGCTCAGCAACATAGAAATCGTCATCTAAGACGCGGTAGTTCGTTCGACTGCTGCAAAAGTGAAAATTCTAAGGCCAACGAATTTGCCTCTGACAGAAATGCTTCATTGTATTCGATAAACTTTTCCATTAATGAAAATGAAACCTACGACGGACAAACTGCACATACTTTCTTACATCAAACTCGACCACCAATGCGGAAAACGTCCGTGATTGGTGGCAAATGTCTGCAACGATCGGAAGGCATGGATGACGGCGCACAAGAAAACATTATCGAGTCTCACGCTCATCAAAACGTTTTAAAGGATAATTTTCCAAAAAATTTACCCCAAAGCCGTGTCCCGAAACTAGTCAGATGCGACGCTACACTGGAAAGATATGACCCGTTGTTGCCTCAGCTGAGTGATGAGGCTATGTCTGGTGATGAAATACGTCGTCGTAAGCTTGTACTTACGTCTGACTCATCTTCTCAAGAAAGCGCTGCTCATGAATTTTGTAGAGCCGAATCAAATTTTATTGGAGGATCATCTGACATGTTAGAACAACATATTGCAGACTCGGGATGTATCTTGTTAAATAAGCTTGGCTCTCCTATTGAAACCAAAAATCAAAGGGGTCCATCTCTTGCACATTCTATGTCAAACCGCAGTAGAAGTGACATGGGATACTTCTCTATCGAGAGTAATGGATTAAAAAGCTTAGCTGGCACTAGTAATATTGCTGGAGATATTTCTGAAGTTCAATCTAGCTGTTTATCTCTGGTGGATAGCCTTTTAAGTGATGGAGATGAAAAAGTTCAGCACATCGGTGGACAGTCGCGTAAAGCGGACGTTGATGATGCTACCATTGACATGGATGGCAGCAAGTTAAAGGATCTAAGTGATCCAATTTTAAATCAAAATCAATCTATTGAACCTAATAATTATTACAAACGTACATCAGCAAATACTTCACCGTTGGAAAAGTGTGTTATTTCACAAGTATCGACCGATTCCGAAGGTAAAGACGAAATCGGTCGAGAGCTATTAGAAGCTAAGCTAAGACACTTCGACAATCAAAGCGTTTCAAGTCCTCAGGTGCTGCTAACTGGATATAACGACGATCTTTGGCCTGAGAGACCAAATGAAAGTGCGTTCAGTCGGTCTTCCCGAACAGCTTCACCATCTTCGTATTTCCAAGATAGCGATTCTGGAGACGTAAGTGGGGCAAGGAGTCCTCGTGGGCCGAGAAGATATTACAAAAGACCTCTTCGAGGACCTTATGGGGAAATGCTAGAGGCTGAGATGAGCAAATCTAAAACAAATTATCTATCAGAAGATACTTTCTTAGCTGTTCGAGAGAGCAAAAGTTCATCTCCAAGTCCACTGGCCATTTCCACGTCGGTATCCCCGGTTGTATCTCCTGCGTTATCCCTTCATCAAGAAGTACGAGTTCCATCCCGCTCTCTGGACGATTCTGCGATTCGCTTGTTCTACGCTGAAAGTTGTTTGTCTGGGAACAGCATTCCTCCAACGTCTCCGCCATCCATCACCAGCTGCAGCAGTGAAGGTGATAGTGCATATGATCTCATGCCAATTCGGCCGCCATTGCACCAGCGAACTAAATCTTCTCCTTCAAAATTGTTCTATGAACCTCTTAGCAAGCAGAACGATACTACGAATAGCGTATTAGTTTATAGGGATGAAGAAGCCGAACACAATGACGAAAGCAAAGATTTTCCCAAGACTTTGGGTGAGTGGATTGAAGGTTCTCTGCCTAACCTATTTAAAGAAATAGACTCGGACCAATCTCGAGTGGGGGAGACTAACTTGAAGGAGAAGGAAGGTCAAGTCAGCTTGGAATGCACCTCGACAAATGTGAACTTACAGCCTTGTGACAGAAATGAACACAGTGTACGGTTAGGTGTTGCATCTCCTTCCATAAATGATCGCTCCAAGTTAGATCAACTCCAGAAGCAGAATAAAATTGACCAGAATCTCTCTCCAACTTTGAGCGGTGGAGCTCACCATCTACCAAGTCATCCTCACCAACACAGCAGGAGACATAGAGTAAGTACAATTGAGTAAAACCGCTAAGTGCTAACAAATTGGTGGCACCCGCGTTTTTTATGCATGAGATCTCGAGCTGCATGCCTAACAAAAAAAAAACAATCATCCACTATCTATGGCACGAATGATGGAAATGATTACAGAAAGTATGTCCCTACGAACAATTGTAAATTGTTATTGCTTCAGAAGCGATTTTGATGTTTTCAATGAAATTTATATGCTAGAAATCATAAAATATGTTCGTCAACTGTGTGTTGCTTCATAAAGTTGCTTTAATCGAATCAAACATAGCTTGTTTTATTCTGTTGTTGTTAATGCGTGGCCTGGTTAGCATACATACAGCTCTTTTAGCTTCGTTTTGTCACTGCGTTTTCTTCTATCACCGTTACAGCCTTTGCTTTAGGTTCTCTTCTACGGTTCGTTTACTCACGTCAAAGTTACATTAATTGTCTAATCATCTTCTGCTATGTGTGCTCGCAAAATTCGCTTTCTTCCGTTACCGTTAAACCTATTGGCTATCGTTAAATTATATGCATGCTCCTGAAATTCGTTAACTCATGTCAACGCTGCACTTATTGTCCAATTAATTTCTGCTAAATAGGCTCCGAAAATTAACTAACGTGACGTCATCGTTGCAGGTTCTGTTATGTTCTCGTCATGCTTGTACGCTTCAGCTGTGCGTTTGCTTGTATCACTGCTGCAGTTCTTGTTTCTGCACGAATGTTTTCGAAAAAATTGTCAAACTATAAAATGTCCGTTTTTCAGTATTCGGGTGTATGTATTTTATATTCAAAACTGGGAAAAATCTTCTCTTTTATTCTTTATATTATTTATACATCTAGTGGACAAACCTATACCAATATAACTTCCTGTATGCTCTACATCATCAATAAGTACGACTGTTGTCAAACGAGAGGATGCCATTGACAGTTAACGGTTTTCGCTCTGGACAGTATCGATGTTATATACCAGGCAAATATTGTTCAGAAACCAAATATTATATATAGAGGAATGATGCTGAAATGGGCGGGTAATTTCCTTCAAGAACAATACATTTCGTACCGCAATGTCAGAATTGTATTTCTAGTACAAACACTAATACGTCTTATACTATTCTCTACTATCATTAAAACTAAGACTTCAAACGGTACTATAAAAACAACAAGATAACTATATATTCTATACTATTACTCACACAAAGACACCTTACTCTACTATATAAACACTAATATCCAACTATACAATACTAGCACTATAAAATACTAGACATTTAATTAAATTATACTGGCACTGATATACCAAGAGCCACTTTTACGAAACCAGCACTAATACCTAGATATCGAACAAGACTTTACAATAAATAAAACTAAGACGTCTAACTACATTATTACTAACTATTCTATTCTAGCACTAACACTAAGGCATCTCACTATGCTGCACTAGTACTCGATCGCACTATAAAACTAACTACTCTATACTGCAACACTAACTGTGCTATCTCATAATGGAGCGCAATGAAAATATTTTCAGGGGAGAGAACACATCGACATTCGATCATATGGTCTTTCAAGAGAAGATGAAGCCGATAAGTTGGGTAAGGTGCCAAGAACAAGAAATTCAGCTATTTCTATAGTCTGCCTTGTGGCTTTCTATTTCAGATGGAATCTTGATGTGTCTCGTACTGCACATGTTACAAGTATTGTACTTTGGCAGTTGGGCTGTTCTTTGACAATACAACATTCACCACTAACAATGTCAAATCTACTGGGTTAATCCAGTTAATCCGCATCAGTGGCTTTTTTGGTATTTCTCAGTAAATTTTGTTATGAATTAAATCAAATATTGTGCTCATGGATATATTCCAATTAAGTTGTTCTAAATTCAAAATTTTCACGGAACGGGAAATAAATTCTGAATAAAGTTTAGCTTTAAAAAAAATCATAAATACTAATAAATATAGCTGATAAATAGCATATGACTTTGATCATAAATAGGTAGGATGCTTTGAAATATCAGTCGATGCATATGTTCCTCTTCGTCAGATACCAGCGCAACACATGCAACTCATTGCACGCTGTATATCAGCGCAACACATGCAACTCACTGCACGCTGTATATCAGCGCAACACATGCAACTCACTGCACGCTGTATACCAGCGCAACACATGCAACTCATTGCACGCTCTATATCAGCGCAACATGCAACTCATTGCACGCTGTATATCAGCGCAACTTTTTAAGGAGACATTTAACTGGCAGTCCGCCTGTGATTTCCTCGTTTCGTATTCCGCTCTACGATGGTGATTTAGCTTTACCGATATCATCTCTTCGTCCCTAGTTATCATGGTCGAAATTGCACGAATATTACGTTAAAAACTGTTGAACAAATATTACGTGAATGACGCAGTCATTTCCGAAACGTTTCGTTTATGATGCACACGTGGCACAAATGTTGTTAATGATTCGTTGAATACACACATAAGTTAGTAACGCAGTCGTTGCACATATAACGTTAATTTTGTACTAAAAATATACACATTGAAATATAACAAATAATATTCTCATTGTCCAAATATTTTATATATGATGCACATATACAACTAACATCAGTTAATGATGAAATGGTTGCTCAAACGTTCTGTACTTGAAGCTCCAGTTACGCAGACATGCTTCTAATATTATCATGATGTTGACACTCGCAGAAACATAATATTATCAAAATTAAGTTGAAATTCGAATGCGTTGAAATACATAAAAACATTTTGCTATGCGTATAGTCCCTAACAAAATTTAGAAGCTGGCCCGATTTTTAAAAATGAGGCGCCTAGGACTCGGGAAGCCCGTAAATCAGCCTTTCTTTGTCCGCTTCGGCTCTGGGTTTGAAAAATAGCTTCTGGGCAGCTTGAAAGTTCGGGTTGACTCGGCGCGGCCAACTCTTCTCATTTACTATCAATCGGCTATATTGTTGGATAGGAGATTCTGGCCTGAAACTGATTCCGATCGTGTGACCAAGATGACCAGCTCAGAAAAACTTTAAGCCCAGTGTTTGGACTTCTGAACAGAAGCCTGTACTGCACCCAATGTTTGTTAGGAGTGAGACAAGCTCAAATTAATTCGCTCCCTTATCTCGAGTAAGAAAATCATTCAGTGTTCATGTTTTAAAACTGAATATCTCGTCAAAACCACAACTCCTCTGATGAAACATTTCAGAAATCCTGTTGGATCAGGAAAACGAATAGCTACTACCACTATAATTTGTTCCTACTCTTCCCTTTAGTACATTAGCGAACTTAACAATTATTGAATGTGTTCATTTTCAATAAGCAAAAATGTGGCTAGTAACTTGTGCAAAATTTATCTGTGAGACTGAATGAATCGTTATTTTGCGTTGTTCAGCAAAGACTCCTCTGTTCAAGTGTATTTGACTCCCTGAGATTAATGCGACGCGTTGTAGTTTGAAAATTACAAACTGAGAAAAGTAGCACCCATATATATGTGAGCACATTGATCTGGATTATTGTCTGTAGCTTCTTCCCTGCTTTTTTCTATAACAGCCATGAAGACTTTTCAACGCCCTTCTTAATCCACAAACTTTTATACAAAGGCTTCTATTGGTCGCCTTCATATCGCACTTGTCGCTCAGTGCTCACCTATAACATTACGACGATATTTCTAGAGCTTCCTGTAACTCTCGCCAACACGTTTACGACCTTTTTTGTTGTCTTGCGGGATTTACGACCATGTGCGAATTTAATTGCTTTGTAAATGAAGCGGATAGGATGTTAGGTGGTGCCTTGTACTGTTCTTGTGCAGTGACTTTGAGGCCTTCATTAAAGCAGGTCGTAAATGAAGCATCGCGACAGCTGAAGTGACCCGTGCCAGCTGCGATGCTTAGAAATATCTACGCCAAATGATTACTTTCCTATCTTGGGAGTACATTTGGTGCATGCCAAGCTGCATAGAAGTTTCTGTGGTTTATTACCTTCGCAGAGTTGCAGCCTTGTTCTTAACATTTGAATGTAATATGACAGCGAATTTGCCACGATGCGACTCACGCGATGTTGCTGGAGAGCATAAAATGATTAATAAATCTCAAAGGCAAGCAGATGAGATAACCAGAGTTCATCGTTCATGATCTCAGAGGCACTATTTTTATAGATACATGAAAACTAAGATGAATTTTGGAACAAAACTACCAATGATGTAAACACCCTCACTGTAAACATCCTCCCACTAAAAACTGGATTAGTACCAACAAAATGGACGTAGACACGGAATAATTCACGTAACGTGATTTGACTACACACAACTGTATATTTCACACACTACACACAACTGCATATATCACACACTACACACAACTGTATACAGTATACATTAACTTTAATGATCGCTAATGATTCCGTCAACGGTCTGAAGCAGCAGAACATGAAGTGAGTAATACAGTAGGTCAGGTTTTGACCAGTTCTTAGCGCTGAATTCTCTTTCACTTGAGAATCAAGTCACATCTTGTTATCCCTAGACGAGCTGTCTGCGATAATCAATATATAAGACTGATATTCTCAGGTGGTAAATAAATTACCACTTTAGTAAAGTAAATTCTTCTCTCCGCCGCCAACAAAAAGTCATGTTGACGACAAGGATTGACGACCAGACAAAGTAAACGCTAAATCAGGTTCAGGTTAGAGATTATTTCGCTTGCAACGCACGACTACTTGTTGACAAAGGCTTTGCGAGAGAGTACGTTACTGAGGCGTGTCAAGTGTCATAAATAAATTCTACGATGTAACCTCGGACGGTCTTTGCATTCTTAAATGTTGCCTTGAACAAAAAAAAAAAAAAAACCTGACTGCTAATACGATTTGTAGATCATTCCCAACGAAGGGATCGCTGGCTGAAAGCTCTCTGCCGTAAAAGCTCCCGAAACGTTTCCAAAGTAAGGCAATGATCTCATGAACATTGAAAAGAGACACGATAAACTTCACTGCTTAGCTTATTTGAAACATCGATAATGTACAGGCTCCCTAGATCACAATAAATGGATTAGGAAGTTCGATTCCTCTTCCTAACCTGTAAGACTATAAATCAACCATATATACAGTATGTATATAGCTGCTTTATCATCAGATTAAAATAGTAGTAGTAGTAGTAGTACTATAAATATGCCTCGTGATCCTGCGTTGCCAAAGTGCTTTACAGTTCAGTCGTTTGAGGTGATATTTCGCACCCAGACTCATGGCTACCTATAGCGCCTTCAGCAGCGTGTTGAAAGATGAGCGAGATATGTTATGAAACTGCACGTCTATAAACAGGGACTGGGGGCCAGACTTCGGGTAACAGCGGATCAAACTTTCTGAAACTGCGGAAAAGTTTCATGACCAGATGTTCATGAGTGTTCAAATTCAAATCGGTGGAAAAATTTTCTAATTAGTTATTGAACAATCAACGTAATTTTAAAGATCAAAATAATTATGAAAAAATTAATGCAATTTATGGCAATTTAAATGTTTGTTTGCTGAGGATTCCTACTTCAAGCAAAATTTTTATCATTGTGGTTTTGATACTTGAATAAATAATTTTTAAATCATATGCAATGTCTTCAGCCGAAAAGGTCGAATGTTTCTTACCAACGAATAAATGTAGTTCTCGACGCTCACTAAATGTTCCAGTGTTATCTGATGAAATCCTTACCATATTAAATAAATTTATGTCCTATGATTTTCTCTGTAATGCACAACAGAGACTAAATAAATCAAGATTTAATTGACTTATCGAGATATATTTACATTTTGATTTGAATAGCACATAAAAGGATATTGCTGATCAAGTCCATCCTTAGAAGTTGAAAATGCATGCTAGATATTCATACGGCTATTTCATTTTAATTAAGCCATAAATCAGCTCTAGTATGCTTGAAAATTTTTTGTTCAAAAACTTATGAGGCAAGTTAGCGACAAAGCCATGAGGACCAGATCATTTTCTATAGGCCGATCATTTATTCAGTTGCGTTAGAAATTATTCCATCACTGATGGGATGGTCATGCGCATATACTGTAAAATATTGTCCTATTTGCCGTTAATTGCATATCCATTAAGGCCAGTAATTGGTTGTTTGCTGCATTAAGCGCCTGTAAATACACTGAAAATGGAAGAAAAAATTTAACTATTCCATTTAAGTGACTCGAAATAGCGAGTTTCAGACTCGTTACATAACCATTCATTTGCAACCGGCCACCGCACAGTTTTTTGCGTTGCGATTCGCTCTTAAATTTGAAATTTTATCTGTAAACTCATACGTCATACCTCAGTGTGAGTCCTGACAGTCGTACTATGTCATACCTCAGCTATAAATAAATTAATGATTATGGAACCTAAGCTAATTTTTTACATTATCAAGCAATATTTTTGTGCTACTTTGTATGATTTGCCTACAAAAATCGACCTTGTAAGACATTAATGACTCTATGTAACCATTAGAAGATCTTGCAATATTCGACAATTTTCCTCTGATTCTGTTCACATAGATGACGAATGTTACTGAATAAATAGTTATAAGGAAACCTTAAAATTCTTTATTAATTGTCATACATATACGTCGTGATTACCAGAATACATAAATCTCGTAACGTATTCTACGAGCACGTCATTTACTCAGCAGCTTCATAAAAATTTAAAGTCATCTCCTGTAATTTTATAACTTCCTTCCTATTGCAATAGTTCCACGCAACCGATGAAAATCTAGAATTTCATGCCTTATTGCGCATTCAATACAATTGTTTGGCGACATTTGAATTTTTCGAAGCAAACAAATGCTGGCTCCTGCATTCACCATTTCTCTACTGGTGAACAAAGTATTAAATATAACCTGATTCACTAATTATTCCTAATATGCTTTACTTCATTGATGAGTAATGAAATAAACCTTGTATCGAGCTGTACAAACTGGCGTTAGGATTCTGCTTCAAATTTAGTTTAAATTATATGATTCCATTAGATACGCCCCGACATAGAATACCCTAAGTCCTGTAGGGAATAATATTTTTAGATGCTCACCATTGCCAAATCGAATGAGAAATTGTCTGCAGACCCAACACCGCTGGCTCAAGTTTTTTGCCATGAATCACGTCTCGTGTCGCTCGCATGAATCATAGGCTGCCAGTCAGAAGTGATTACGGTGCAACTCAACCTTGCCTCCCGATTGCACTGCAAATACAATCAATTTTCCGCTTAGGATCGACAGACTTACAGCCAGCATCTAACTAATTGTTATGTTACCAAAACATTTGCGTTTTCAATAGACTATGGAAATGATCTAAACTGACAAGAAGCATTTAGTCTTCAATGCCAGTAGGATTAATAGATTTTATACATGTTTCATCGCGAATTTTCAACAGCAGGTGATTGATCTCTTTCATCGTCACCTATGACGACAGAATTAAATAGATCATTCGCTTTTCATGGCATCATTATTCTTATATAGTTTTATCCGAAACTAAATCTAGAGGCTGGAGTTGATAACGAGACAACTCGCCTGCGGTGACACGTAAATAGCGCAGCGATGCCTTGTTGACGAGCGCGCCGACCCCTCATCGTCTCTCAGCATCATCGTCTTTCAGCGACCAAGCCTCAAGACCTCGTCACGTCCTGATCTCAGGACGAAGCTAGCCATCTTCACTTCCCTCAGTTTTCGCATTGAAATTTTGAATGCTTTACGCGATTTTGAAGGTTCCTCCAAGCCCAATTTCTCTGTGCGTCAGTTTTCCATTTGGATTGATGTTGAAAATAGTTCAATCCGAACTCATATCGTTAATTAGAATAAACTCATGTGGGAAAATCAGTGTCTAGAGGCAAGAAATTTCCGACTTTTAAGAAGACCTCAATGTTCACAGTACTTTCAAAACTGCCGGTCATTCCTTCTTGTTTCTAAAGTTTAAATTTTAATAAGTTTATATAAATCCCTGATTTCATCCGTCCCAAACGTTATTTCGGATTTGCACTCTTTCCTACGGAACATATTTCGCGACAACTAAACGCTTAGTATCAAGAGAGTGAATGCATGGTGGGCTTCGAGGTTTAATTATTGCAAGGTGCAATGCCTTATAGCTCATTAACTGTCTGCTGGAACATCAAACTTGTCTGAAACACTAATTTAAAATATTTGTTACTTTGCTAATTTTAGGAATACATCGAGATAATTTTATGAGTATTCTTGGTATAAATTATAAACATTTAGCAGACACTAGTCATTTCGATTGTTTCTCCTTCAAAAGGCACAATTCAATTAATTGATCTGATGAACTCAAGAAATTTATCCTGCACTCTTGCAAAATAATTTCATAAAAAATCATGTATGATTAATTCAATCTCTTCGAGAAGTTTTGGCGACTAATCATGCTCGTTAAAATCGGCTTCCATAAAAACAAATGATCATTTTATGTTGGTAATTCCTACTAATTCGTTAGACGGTCACGTCATAAGACGAGATTTTAATATTATGATTTGCCAGTAAACACGGAACAAAATAACCACTCCGTATATAACGTAAACATCATAAACATATTACAGCATAAATAGAGCAGTCAGACAAAAAAAATTTGTACTGACCTACGAACAAACTGAGTTGAAAACTCACCGCTCTGGCGGTTAAGGTACAAAGAAGTTAACTGTAACCCAAGCTCATTCAGGCTCTTCATATGGTTGCCAAATATGAAAAATCACACAACTTTAGATTATGGGCCATTGTTTCTTCAGATGATGTTTAAAGTTCTCATTCAAATTAATCCAAACGCAGCTTAGAATTTATGACTGCGAGCCTATTCTAATATGCTGTAAATTTTTCGTTTAAATTGCAAAATTTAGTTTATTTTCAGTTTTAACAATTCTGAATTTATGATCAGTAATATATTTCAGTTTCATGAATATTTTTATTTTGATAAGGGCTAGAGGAACTATGTACGCTTAGAGCAGAACGCAATTATCACGAACGGCCATAGGTAGAATGTTATGTTTGAATGCAATGTAATTTCTTGAAGTGAAGAGCCTCTATTTGTTCATCTTCTATCTATTTTTCTAGCTTGATGATTAAAAAGAACAGTAATGCGAGCGTAGGAAGCAAAATGTGTCTCCAACATCGAAGCAATTTTAAATAATTTTAAGCCGCTATCGTTGGTAAAATAGTTTTCTCCTTTCGTCTATATAGCTTACCTTGGGTGGCTTAATATTTCTTATTGATCTCATGAGTCGCGCACTGAATGAAACCTTAGAAATAAGCAGCTCAAAGTCATGTCGATGTCACCAGTCACCGAAAGCTCTATTTTGGGCGCCCACTCGTGTGGTGTTTATTTTTAACGCCATATTTACTCGAAGTGATGACTGCCTGAAAGTTACAGAACCATGTTTATATCGAGACTTCCGATGACTTCCCTCACTTGCACGATATTGGCCACCTTTACCCCTTGCTTACCCTTCCTTATACATATCTGCGCCTCATCTCCGTCTCCTCTGTCCCTCGCTCGTCTTCACCCTCCGCTGCCACGTGCCAAGAAGGCGATATGAATGGGAAGTTTGAGTGCCAAGCAGCTTCTACCTGCACTGACTCAACCTTCCTCTACGTACGCGGATTCAACTTGCTTGTAGCTGCACTAGCTCAACCAACCTTTACAGACAAAAATTCAACTTACTTCTACCTGCACTGACTCAACCTTCCTCTACGTACGTGGATTCAACTTGCTTGTAGCTGCACTAGCTCAACCAGCCTTTACAGACAGAAATTCAATTTACTTCTACCGGATTGACATCTTATCCCTTCAAGAAGTGACCGAGAGCCTGCAGACGTGGTGTATTCAAGGGGATTTCTTTATATTTTCTATATGTGATTTATCTCTCAATCTGCTTCTACGTGCATGATCCCAATCTACCTTTACATACACAGATTCAACTTGTTTCTCAAACTGCCTCCATATAAACTGCCCCTATATTCTTTTTTACCGGTTCTGTTGAAAGCCTGGCCTTGTATATTATTGATAAGTTTCTTGCTCGTTCGTTGTCGATTGAAGTTTTTTTTCTGTCGTTTTTCATATCGAAAAGCAGGGTTCAAAACGTCTGTTTATTATATTAAAGATGCCTTGAATGATACCAACGTTCATTGTCTTGTTATATAAGGAGATTTCAACTATGAGATTGATCTGAGTACTTGAAGATGTCACATCTCTAATGCAAGTTCAAATTAAGACCAGAGTTTACCAACAATTTCAACGAAAACTCTGGAAACGAATTTTTCTGATGAGTCGAACGATACTTTTTGCTAAAATTAGTAGATCTAATAGTAAGTTTGCAAAAATGGAAAATATCTATTCATTAACGACATTCCAAATAAGCAGTATTCATTATTAAAGGTTTTTTAATTAAGTGAAATTAAGTTTTTAAAACACTTAAAATTATGATTTTAAGATGACCCAGGTTCAATAAGTTATTATGAACACACTGTTTGGCTTGAATACAAAGGCCTTCTACAGCCACACTTTATTTTCAAATTTCGTTCAAAAGTTCGAAACCTCCAGTACGTG
Organism: Hyalella azteca; assembly: GCF_000764305.2. Taxonomy (NCBI): domain Eukaryota; kingdom Metazoa; phylum Arthropoda; class Malacostraca; order Amphipoda; family Hyalellidae; genus Hyalella; species Hyalella azteca. Next base: position 156,494 of record NW_025938854.1, on the reverse strand, counting down.
GTTAGTGAATGCTGACACTCAAGAAAGGCCCAAGGATAGAATATTCGGAAAAATTAGCAGTGGCATCTATACAGGTTCGACGCATTACAGAATAGTCTACCCGGTCCGACATAACTGTAGAAAAACAACTAACTCCTTTGAAGAAAACAACTCGCCAAAGTATAAATAGGACTTAAATTATCGAAATAATTGGCAAATAATTCAATTGATGGAGCATAAAAATTATACAGCTTCTCAAAGAACTTATTTCATAAATTAGTGGTCGGTTCCGACTGCCAGAAAGTGCCCGACGGGCCTCACGCTGCTATTATAAAAAATGTAACTCAGGATTCACAGCAGTGAGTGACAGAGAGCGCATTTTCTTGTCGACGAAAACATGGAGTCACGGACAGACGAACGGACCGACGGACATGACGAGCACAATGGCGCCTTTTTTTCATAAATGAGAAAATGCGCTAAAAAGACAATTTCTTTGAAATAAATAGGCATCGACTTAATAAGTTAGATGAAAATGGAGATTAAACACACTGTTTCCATATAGTTTAGCCTCGCACCCCCCTTAAACTCTTTTGTCATCGAGCTAAAATTATATGGGGCCATTAACATGCCTAAATACTGGAAAATAATCCTTGGTATTTTTCCGTATGACTTGCAACAACAACAAAAATACAACTTTCATCAAAATAACCCAGCCGATAGTTTTGAATTATTTAAATTATTCAGAAGACTCGAAATGCAAATAAAAAGCGTGAGCGCACCAGCATTAGCGTAAAAGGAAACGTGGACTCCAATATAAATTAATATGTTTAAGCTTTGTAAAGAAATTAAGCTTTTCCATAGGGTTCAAAATATTTGATCCCGCAATAAGTAAAAGCTCTAAAGCCAACGTGGCACGCCGCAGCACAAGGCAAAGCCCAGAAGTTATTCCGAATTGAGTACTCTACTTTGGAGGCTTAAACCAGTGGTTCCCAAACTTTTTCAGGCTGGCGCCCCCTTTGGCTCCCTAGTGAATTTCTAGCGCCCCCCACAGACATATACGCCACTTTCTTGAAAATCAGTACGCTGCAATTTTAAAAGATAAAGATTAAACACAAATGTGTATTTCACAAATAGAACCCCATTTAGTGAACCAAAATGTTTTTTCAGCTGTTTGAACTGTTTCAGCACTAGAAGCCAATTAAGGACGTCGCGGGCGAATTTACGGCCGGACTCGATCGTCGCCGGTCTCACGACCAATCTCCAAATTCAATTAGCAAGTAATATCTCCCAAACTAATGAACGCAGCTCTATGAAACTTGGAACACGTATTCATCAGAACTTAGCGGTGATGTTTAGCTCGTAATTTTTTTTAAATTTCACCTTCATTCGTGAGTTGCGCGTATATTGCGAAAAAGGCCGAAATTCGCATTGATCAAAGAATTTCTTCCAAACTATTGAACTGATTTGAACGAAAATTACATTCCCAACACTCCATTCCATTGCTAACTACCAAGCGGTGATTTTTTAGCTTATAATTTTTTTTCGATTTTACGTTCGTTTGCGAGTTTTTTTTTCCTTTCACCGTCATTCTTGATTTTACACTTCCTTATATTCGGCCCGTATCGCTGGGTAATTTGTCACTTAAATTCGCGGCGATCAAGAAATTTCTTCTAAACTACAGAATAGATTTCAACGAAACTTTGTACTATATAAATACGTAACCACTCAACGGTGATGTTTCGCTCGTGACAATTTTTTTATTTTGCTTTCGTTTGCGAGTTATGCAGATAAAGTAGGAACGACCGGCTTTTCTACCGGCCGGTTTAACCAAGAGCCGTATACGTATAGCCATATAACTCGCAAACGAAGGCAAAAAGAAAAAATTTTAAACATCACCGTTGCTGAGGTTAGGTATTTAAATACTAAGTTTCATTCAAATCTGTTCAGTAGTTTGGAAAAAGTTTCTTGATTACTGCGAATTTAAGCACGAATTGCTGTTTAAATCACGAATGAAGGTGAACTTAAAAAAAAAACTCGCGAACGAAGGCACAATCGAAAACATTTTCACGAGCTAATCATCACCGTTCGGTAGTTAGGACTGCAAATTCAAAATTTCGTTCAATTCTGTTCAGTAGTTTGGAAGAAATTACTTGATCACTGTGAATTTCGGCCCGTATTGCCATATAACAATGGCAAAAACAAACGATGGCAAAATTCAAACAATTTTTACGAGGAAAACATCGTTAGGTCCTAATGAATACGTGTACCAAGTTTCATCGAGTTAAGTTCATTAGTTTGAGAGACATTCCTTGATCATTGAATTTTGAAATTGGTCGTGAGACCGGCCGCGAGTCCGGCCGTTAATTTGTCCGAGACGTAAACCCAGGATAGGTTTAAAAAACAAATCTGGGTGAAAAAACCATCGCTTGGAGTCATGTGCTGCACGTGTTGTGTACAAATCGTCAAACTAACGTTCGAACTTTTGACATTGACTTCGGACTACCGCCCCCCTATCGCCCCCCTACCGCCCTCTTCTTCCTTATCGCCCCCCAAAATCTTTCCACCGCCCCTAGGGGGGCGATATCGCCCACTTTGGGAACCACTGGTCTAATTAATAAAAGTATAGCAGATTAAGTCTGAGTAATAAAAATAATTATACTACAACAAATACAATGAATCAGAGATTTAACAAGCGTATTTTCCTAACCAAATCACCTATAAAATCTTTGTCTTGTTTCAACTTCGGTGCTTTTCTCAAAACGCAAAAATAAACAGAAATTAAGGAAAAGTGATGAAAAATTAAGTAAGGAGGCGCAGCAGGACGCAGAACGCACTATTCAAACCAGAAAAGAACGCATTTATTAATTCTCACGATAACTTTAAGAACATTGCTGACTTCACTAGCGCATGATTATCTCGAGAGTAAAATGAACAAATGCATCCATCTATTCCTGTGATGCGTCACGATACGAACTTCTTGGTTATTAGGTTAAGATATGGAGCAGCACTGATAAAAGTATTTAGCGCTCCCATTCTACAGTGTTTTCCAATTAATTCCAGTAGATGGATATTCCATAATAACTGTACTATCAGTTCAGGGTTGAATGATGGCGAAAAAAGTATGCATTGTGTGTATATAAAGTTGTCGCTTTTCTAATGAAGTGGGCAGTCTGTATGAACGTGATATATTGTCAGAAAGCTTAACACGCAAAATAGCCACAACCCTCATTATATTAGCTAAAAATTTTAGAGAAAATAATGCAGATTTTAAGTAAATGCGCTTTGTATTTTTAATTTGGAGTTTAGAGGACTTGAACGATCGAGTGACTGTGTGATGAGGCATACTTCCAGTCACAGTGGAGGTGATTTGGTGGATTCCAAATCCACCAAATCATGGTGATTTGGTGGAGTCGGGGCATTTCGGAGGAGGGTGAGTGAGGCAAGACCGTGTTGAATTTGATTATGTGGTATGCGGGGTGGTAGGTATAACCAAGCGGTGCGTCAGACACCGCGGTTTTGCTTTGCAATTTTTCGATCAAGTCACTTCTTCCTAATGCAATGTCAGCCACTGCTACAGAGTTCAGTTATGCACGCGCAAAAAAAGTCTGCAGTTATGATATACTACAAAACTGTCCAAATCATATCTAAACGAGGTCAGGTATGAGGTAACTCAAAGGCTAAATTAGCAATAAAAGTAATGTAACTTGTAATAAAACAAAGTTTTGTACAGTGTTCCTTTACAATCATAACATCTTTACCGTATTGTTACCAGAATAATTTCCAAACCCCTAAATTTTGACGGTTGGCTATCATAATACGACTTTTTCTCTCTTCTGTAAAGATATTTATCAACAAATTTATCAGACTGAATTCGTCAACGAATTGATTCAGATAAACTCGACGAACACGCTTCATTACAAGCAATGTAGCTTCTAGTCCCGTGTTTGTTAGCATCTACTCCCGTGTTTGCTATCATCCAGTCCCGTGTTTGTTGGATTTCACTTTGGAGCGCTAGTAATGTTGATCCTCGGATAACTACTTGCGCTTCCTGCATCTGAGCCATTAGGACGATTGATCGAGATCTGTTCCTGGAACCCCCAAGTTATACGAGGCAAACACAAGACGGCCAAGCAAGTGTGTGGTGTAACTGATTTCAAGAGAATTCAATTCACTGGCACTTTACTGTCGCTTTGGTATAGATGGTTCTTGCAAAATCAACTGGTTACTGAATACGTCGATAGTTCTTCGTTGCGTTCTGTTTGTGATGCCATAGGTGTTTTGTGCGTCTGTGTAACCACAACAAGTTTAAAAAGACTGACAATGAATTTGTTGCGTAGAATTTCTTATATTAATAGTGTGCTTTAAGTCGCAAGATCGCAATGAATTTAAGAACAAAGACATAATCCCTGAACTGTTAAAAGAGCCGCGGTCGCCGAAACGTTTTCAATGAAGACGTGTTAAATTTACTTTACGTTTTCCTTACATTTAAATTTTTGGTGAACTTATTGCGTACGGTAATTTCTTGAACATACTAAACTCGTGCCACGCTGTTAAACTTAAATTCATATCATTTAAAATCATTTGAGAATGAGCTGCGCCCTCTTGTGTTTGTTTTGAGGCCCAAGTTTGTGTTAAAATAGAACTAATTAACTGATTTTTCAAGGAAATTAAAATTATCCGCAATCCGCACTCCAGTTGTGTTCACAATGAATTTGTTTCCTATTGTTCCCCGAGCATCCTGGCAGGGTATGCACTTAACGAAGCGATCGAGTTCTGCTTCTCTTCCTGTTATTTCGATGTCTGGACTTCATCTAATTGAATCATTATAGACTTACTTTGATACTTTGCAATATAAATTAATTGTTGTACTATTCATTTTCACTTAAAATTTCATAAAGAAATTAGGATTTGGTGTTCATTTATACTTTATTAACACATTTCTTTGCACCGCCTTCCAAGTCCAGAAAACAATACGGCGTATCCGTAGTATAATGAAGAGAACAAATTAATGCCTGATCTCACGGTCTCATGATCACTGTTCAGTAAAAGCTTCTTTATTTAAACGAGCACCATATCAGTTGAAATTAAATTTTATGCTTCTTGGCCCGTGACTACTGTAGGCCGATACAATTTGTCTGACCTTGAAGAAAACTACAACAAAATTGAATTTATATCGAATATGCGGACGATTCAACCATAAGAATTCAGGGTTATTCTTCGACAAATCAGCGCTTAGTTGTGGGAGAAAAAACATCGCAAGGCAATCAAAATATACCGTAAATTTTGTTATTTATTAAAGCTCTCAGGAATGCATACACTGTATCATCTAAGCTACACGAGTCGTGGCAGCCATCCATGGCGGCGCTGCCGTCACGGTCATCAGCCTCTCCATCGCCTCATTCTTCGTAGTCAGCGTCCAGCAGGGACCTAAGACCAACCTTTCATCATTCAATGATATGTCATTCATAACGACAAGCATTTCTTCAGTAAATGTAAAATTTGTTGACGTAAAAAATATAAAATCAGCAAGAACAGAACGTGTGTCAATGTCTTCGTTTTATTATCAAACAGCCACCTCATCACTAGTCCGTGCAGGAGCACAGGCCGGTAAAGTTGTTCAGACTGGCAAGACATCACCTAGTCTAATGTGCTGCATAACATCTTCATGTAGCCTAACTCACTGTATGTTGGTGCAGGTATACATGAGGCCATTGTTTACGCACTGCAGGGCCCCATACGTTGACTAACTCACTGCGTGTTGGTGCATGTGCATGTGCATGAGGCCATTGTCCAAACACTGTAGGGCCCCAAGGGCTCCATGTTGCTCAACTCACTGTACGTTGGTGCATGTGTACATGAGGCCATCGTCCACACCCTAAAGGGCCCCACAACAACGGGGTGAGTGACATGCAACCACGTCCACACGTACTCCGGTAGTAGGTGTGGGATTTCTCGGGGTACAACGTAACAACGGGGTGAGTGACAACGTTGGTGCAGGTGTGCATGAGGCCATCATCCACGCACTGCAGGGCCCCGCAACAGCGCAGCCTCACGAGCTCGCCGCTGTAGCGCGCCACGTAGCTGCACGGAGCGTTCTCCTTCATGCACCTCCCCGCACTGCCGTCCACGCTTGTCTGTACGCAAGATAAATATAGGTAAAAATAAGATATAAATAGGTAAACATGATTGATAAAAGTAGGTAAATATGATTAACCTCGACAATGTCGGGAGGCTGGCGAGGCACTCGCAACGTCATGAGCTCAGTAGTTCATACTCCGCTTCCGCCCTGCTGATGGAGTCTGGCTTGGCGACGGACCTTACGGGACTTGAAGGATAATCAGTACACATTGAGTGTAATAAGTTGGTGAGGATATTAGGTACACATTATATTATTGGTGAAAATTATGATTGCAGATTACGCTAAGACGTCAGTGTACTATACGCGTTGAAAATAATTTTACCATCATTTCAATTCAGAGCATCAATTTTTGGTGGGCAAACGGCATTGGGAAAAAAGTAAGGAACATGTATGGGAAAAATTTTATGTTCTGTCCAAAATTTGACGTAAATTTGAATTTTATTGAAGGAATTGATCTAATGTGTAAACTAGTAAACAACATCAGATATTCAGTTATTGTCTTCTCTCAAGTTTATTTAATTGTCTTTGGGACAAACAACAGCAGATATTTAGTTATTGTCTTCACACTAGTTTATCTAACTGTCTCGGGGACAAACAACAGCAGATATTTAGTTATTATCTTCACACAAGTTTATCTAACTGCCTTGAGGACAAACAATATCAGATATTTAGTTATTGTCTTCACACAAGTTTATCTAACTGCCTTGAGGACAAACAATATCAGATATTTAGTTATTGTCNTGATGTTTGTTGCGCCGGTACATGAGATGATGTTTGTTGCGCCGGTACATGAGATGAAGTTTGTTGCGCCGGTACATGAGATGATGTTTGTTGCACCGGTACATGAGATGAAGTTTGTTGCGCCGGTACATGAGATGATGTTTGTTGCACCGGTACATGAGATGATGTTTGTTGCGTCGGTACATGAGATGATGTTTGTTGCACCGGTACATAATATGATGTTTGTTGCACCGGTACATGAGATGATGTTTGTTGCGTCGGTACATGAGATGATGTTTGTTGCGCCATAACCACGAACAGACTCGTCATCATCAGCCTATCCCGTCACATAATAATTGATAATAAAATAATAACACTGCAAATGGTTCTCACAGATTACTTAAGCGCGCAAACTTCGGAAAAATTCTCTACCTGACCGTCGGGAAATAATAGTAAATAATATGTGAATTTAGTGTGCATTTGTGAGCTCAACATCATGAAATTGTAATTAATTGTTATGTCGTAATTAAACTCTCGAAAAAATTTATTGAAAAGTTATAATTATTTACAAGAAACAAAGCACCTTCTTAATGTTTCTAGAATAAAGATTGAAATCGCATGGCGTTTGTAGTTCAACTGCTGACCAATCACAGTGATGGGGAGTTGCTGGTGTACGTCATATAACTAAAACAGTGTTGGGGATAAAGATACACGCGTAATATCGCTAGCGTGTGATTAAAATTGTTCAATAGTTCGACGTCTGTCAAGAGAAGTCGTAGGTGAGTCGCGGTTGCGATACCGATACGCCGCAGGACCATTAGAGGCCCACACGGCGTTGGCAGAGCAGCTCTAAAAGCAAAGATCAATAAATTCAGAGAGCGTCATCAAGTGACCATCAAATATTCGTATCAAAGCGATGGAATTTTTCAAATTTTTTTTAATTTTACAGATCAGGCGTACCTATTTGTTCATGTTCTCTCCTCGGAAGCTTATTTTCTAAAACACCGACAAAACTCATTTAATGCGAAATAAATGCAGATTTTTTTTTCATCAGTGGATTAAAATGTTACTTTAGAAGCGTGCGGTCATTCGAGGGTATTGATTAGTAGTAAGAGTTGTGATCTATTGAAGAGGCATGAGGGTAGGAGACGTGAGGGTAATAGGCATGAGAACAAGAGGCATGAGAGCAAGAGGCATGAGAGCAAGAGGCATGAGAGCAAGAGGCATGAGAGCAAGAGGCATGAGAGCAAGAGGCATGAGAGCAAGAGGCATGAGAGCAAGAGGCATGAGGATTATTGAAAGGCGACGTTGAGAAGCACACGGGTCTCTGCTTGAATGCGTCGTCAGACGTGATGGCAAAGATGTCCAGTAATTGTACCGCCCCTTTGCAAATCCCCGGGCGGACGTTTATCGGGCGCGAAACACAGAATCTTTTAAAATTAAAGAAAATACGTAAGCAATTTGGCTAATTTGAAGCCCGTGATTTATTTCAGCAAGACCTTCATTTGCTGCTGCTGCTGCTCGAACGTTGTCAATTTGTGACCCATGCAGTAACGTATAAAGAGATTTTGTTCAATGCAATAAAACACTTCGTGAATGTAACTAGTGTGCTTCAAAGCTGTTCTGAGGGGTAATGCTTGCAAGCATGTCGGGGACTAGTTGTGACGACGGCTCATCGAACGTGCTATATAAAATTAGCCTATATTAGCACGTTATCGAAATATTTATTAGCCTAAAAATTAGCCTATATCTTTAGTGGACTAAATTAAGAAGTAAGGATGGTTGCTACAGTGTCGGTGTGACATCAAACCATCGGTTCGTTCCCAGGTCTATAGAGCATTCATAACAATATCGTGACCGTGGCGCGTGGCTCATACCATACCATCAAGATTTATTGATGCATGGTGTTGCACATGACGTGAACGCAACACAATCGTGTTGGTGTGAAGCATACAGCAGGCGCGAAAGTCATGCAGGTATGTAGGTAGCCAGGGTAGGATGCCACTGATATTTCGATGGCGTTGATGTTTAGCCAAAAAGTCAGTAATCTGTAATTTTTGTAGCATAACACATGTCGTAAAGACAACCGTGCAACTAGTGTCTCGTATACCACATGTCGCAATTTAAAAGACAGTATGGCACTGGCTCACCACATGTCGTAAAGACGGCATGGCACTGGCTCACCACATGTCGTAAAGACGGCATGGCACTGGCTCACCACATGTCGTAAAGACAGCATGACACTGGTTCACCACATGTCGTAAAGACAGCATAGCACTGGTTCACCACATGTCGTAAAGACATCACGGCACTGGTTCACCACATGTCTTAAAGACATCACGGCACTGGTTCACCACATGTCGTAAAGAAATCACGGCACTGGTTCACCACATGTCGTAAAGTGTTGCGGACTCACTCGTTTGTTGTAGACGTAGTCCGGGTAGCCGAGGAAGCTGTCGGGGCTCCAGCTGGGATCTTGATCTTCGTCTCGAACCTGAGGGGGGATGAATGCGATGCCTGATGTGAAAAGTGTAATATTTTTTCGTTAAAACTTTTAATTATCTCCTATACAAATTTAACTTCAACTACGAGGTAAGGAAAACAATTTTAGTACTTCTAACGTTACGTCGATGGTGCCAGTGAACTTCATTATATTAAACGTAATAAGTATCTAGCATGTAGCTCCATTAATCCTTATTTCTCTGCTTCCTTTTTAAGTTTGGCCGAATTTATTGGTCGATGCGATAATCACCATCAAGCCAGCACGTTGGTCAATGGTTATAACATTAAAATGTGAGAATTATAGTCCACTCGCCGCTTCTGTGTCGCATGCACAAACACACGTAGCTGCATAAACAGCTATAAATTTGCATTTCCAATCATAAACAAGAAATGCTAATTGGAAGCTATAAAGCTCGAAGCGAATTTACGGCGCTTGCCAGCGCATTGGCCCGAAGCTCATATCCATTAATCAGGCGGGCCCTAAGACCAGGCTGTGACCGCGTACGTAATTATGTTTGGTTTGCAGGGCGACCACGCAACATGGCTAAGATAGAGCTGAGTATTTTTTTTTTGTTGAAGGCTAAAATATTTAACCCCTGATTAACACTCGTTAATTTACGTATGATGGTCCAAGGCAGATCTGTGTCAAATGTTCATTTCAATTAATGTACATGATTGGTTAGTAATATAGTTCGTGTTGACGCGTCTTCTGGATCTTCCATCAATTCTCATGATCAGGTATAGAAAACGAACGTAACTTTCCTCAAAGGGATTCGTGGATTATTTTTTTAATTTATTGATTGCTTTGGGTGATTATACATTAAAAATATCTATTAATACTTGATTTAAATTAAAATTTAGAATTTAGCGGTACAACAAGGCAGTCGCGCGACGCCATAAACTCTGTATGAATGAAGTTGTGCTGCGGTTGACTCACTATCGAAAAGCTTAACCTGTTATATTTCCTCCGTCTAAGTCTTTGTATGAGAATTGCCAATTAACATATTGCATTACCAACGCTTTCTAATAGACCGCTGGCGGCCAAATGCAGTGGAGCTTCCAATGAAAGCGATAAGTTTTGAGGACGTGCACAAAGTAAATGCCTATTAAAAACTACCTGAATTAATCATTCATTTATAGGGTATATTGTCTAAGAATATAATTAAGCATGGTTGTGGGTTGGGCACATTAAGGCTGGTATTAGTGTTTAAAACGCTTGAATTTATTTAAAAACGTATAATAAGCCGACTGTTTACGGTCACGTAATTACATTATCTATTTACAATAGCATAATAGATCATTTTAATAATTTCAATAACATGCATCACGACTCGTTTACTGACACGCGACGAAGCCGCGACTCATGCGGCTGTATAGGAGGTCAAGCCACGACGGTCATCTGGCCTGATCAGGACCATCTCTCTTGTGTTCAAAGTGATGTACAAGTGATGTATGTACAGGTGATGGATGTACAAGTGATGTACGTACAGGTGATGTATGTACAGGTGATGTATGTACAGGTGATGTACGTACAGGTGATGTATGCACAAGTGATGTATGCACAAGTGATGTATGCACAAGTGATGAATGCACAAGTGATGTATGCACAAGTGATGTATGCACAAGTGATGTATACACAAGGAGGAGAATGAAATTGAAGTTCTCCAGGAGCTGCCAGGCGGTAGAGAGCTGGAGAACATTGAGTTTGGACCGGAAGACATGGAAATAAGTATCAAAGAATTGGCGACGTTTTCAGCACCAGGACCCGACGGAATTCCGGCAGTGCTGTTGAAGAAGTGTGTTGGAGCACTGAAGGCT
>NW_025938854.1:0-145272 GCF_000764305.2 Hyalella azteca | reverse complement strand
GGCCCAAATGAGGGCAAATAGACGGAACACGTCCAACGTTACATCCGACGACGACTCGGAGACGGAGGACGACGAAGGCGGCGCATCAGCGTGACCTTGGACTACGACGTCCTAAACTCATCATAAGGTCATAAGGTCACAAGTGATGTATGCACAAGTGATGTATGCACAAGTGATGTATGCACAATTAATGTATGCCCAAAGTACTCACTCGCTTGTAGAGGTTGTGGCCTCTGCTGTAGTATCGGTTGAACCACAGCGGCGACCACTTGTAGATTGTCTCGTCGTCTTTGAAGGCATCAGAACTGTACGTCATTACCATCACCATCACCGCGCTCACCACCACCAGACCACTCGTCGCCCCGCCCATCTGAGGGGTGAGCTCTACTAATGTTCGTAAAATCGCTTTAATAATGAAGGAACTGCACGTAACTATTTATTAAGGATTCTAATGAGGCAAAACATGCAATTATATAAAATGAAGATTTCTTACGATAATAGTTTGAATTTTATCCTGTCTCTCTATTAAGCTCAGACGAATTAATTTCCCTTAAATGCAAGTAAATCCATTTTACATGTATATTCAAATTTGGATAAACCCCAAATTATTGTTAGATGTTACTGCTCATCTATACATCTATTGTTAGATGTTACTGCTCATCTATACATCTATTGTTAGATGTTACTGCTAATCTAATGCGTCAAAAGACCCAGGATATTGCTTGCGGCAATAGAATAAATCGCGAGTTACAATGACGGGCAACATGAGTATACGAAGTCTCGATACAAGTAACCATAATGATAACCATAATGATGTCTGAGAGAATTATCTTTTTGAAGGAAGTGAGAGAATTATCTTTTTCACACATTAAAAGTTAGAGTAAGTAAGGCAATACGAACATTTCCCCCAAAAATTATGCAGTAAAGATTTTAGCGAGCAATGAGGTCACTGATAACCAAGACATACTACGACGAACGTGTAATAGCCTCGTAAATGTAGCGTGCAATAGCCTCGTTAATAACTTCGTAAAAAATTGCTAGCTCCATTAATTTCAACTTAGTAGGAGTACAAAGAAGATAGAAAAATTATTAAAAATGTACTCCTACTAGAATATTAATAGATGTACAAAGATTTCGCTAGAGAGTGACGATCCAATTTTAGCATACCCAACAAAATTCAAGTAATGAAAACTCTACGGAGTTATAAACAAACATTTAATTGACTTTATTGCATGATATATTATACTTTTACGTCGTTTCTTCTAAATTAATGATTGCAGCAAGAGCTCTGCACGCGCTAAAGTGAAAAAAGTAACGAAACATTTGGGATAAATTTAGTGCTCGGGCATATAGGGGCCCAACAGTCTTCCGCTGCCGATTGCCTGCGACACTAGAGAGACCTGACACTTATTCCTTACCTTATGTTTGAAAAAACGTTCGATAACCTTTAGGTCTTAGGAGAATATGAAGAGGGGCCAGAGACACTGACCGCACTGGCCGAGCTGTGCAACAGGTTTGGGGCCAGCGACTCCACGGGACTCCTTATATACCTGGCCACACCCTCAGCCTGTTGCGTCCTGGGTTCCTGCGTACGCTGAACTTAGCGCTGACTGAGCGTTGCGTGCGCTGAACATAGCGCTGACTGAGCGTTACGTGCGCTGAACATAGCGCTGACTGAGCGTTGCGTGCGCTGAACATAGCGCTGACTGAGCGTTGCGTGCGCTGAACATAGCGCTGACTGAGCGTTGCGTGCGCTGAACTTAGCGCTGACTGAGCGTTGCGTGTGCTGAACACAGTCATGTGAGATGGTGATGTGGCAACAGTCATGTGAGATGGTGATGTGGCAACAGTCATGTGAGATGGTGATGTGGCAACAGTCTTGTGAGATGGTTATGTGGCAACAGTAATGTGAGATGGTAATGTGGCGACAGTCATGTGAGATGGTGATGTGGCGACAGTCATGTGTATGTGAGATGATGATGTGGCAACAGTCATGTGAGATGGTGATGTGGCAACAGTCATGTGAGATGGTGATGTGGCAACAGTCATGTGAGATGGTGATGTAGCCCCGACCATGGGGGGTATAGTGATCACAATGTTCACAGTAAAGTTTACCCTGAAACATCTCGAAGTTCTCAGAACTTTGAGGAACTTCTCGGCCGAAAACAACGTGTTGACCGGCAAGTTAGGGTGCAAATCCTTTACTTTGAAGCGTCGGTTCCGCGTACTTTTTACAGGCGTCTTGGCAACACAATATTTGTGCAAAACACTCTGATAGTTTTAGATATTAAACGTACAAACATAATAAGATATTAAACGTACGAACATAAGTTTAGACACTAAACGTACAAACAGAATTTAACTGTTTCGCGCATTGCATAGCTTCTCACTAATGTAGCTCGTAGTAGCGCGTAGTCATACAAAGTCATCGCAAATGATTTTGATATTTTTTTTGTGTTTGCAAATTTGCTGTGCATCAAATTAGTGATGATAAACACCAATATGAATTATGAATTGAATGGGAGAACTTCACATCAGAATCTGTCTCATCAGCCAGCTGCCAGACGGAGCTCTCAATTTTGTTCACGAACGGAAACTGTGCCGTCATGTTTTCTTTGTATGTCTCGACTAGTTATCGGTGTCTCGTAGAGGAGTGTGTTTCCCGTCAGTAAGTCAGTTATATATTCAAGAGACAGTTAGTCTGTGGTACAAGATAGCGATAACTGCTATGGAAGAAATTACGCGTAGATGCTTTTTCATATCCACTATTCAGCACGGACAGGTGGTCAAAAATTTTAAAACTCTTTGGAAATGAGGACCGCTTTGAATTATGCAGAAGTGACAGCGGACCATCAATTGAAAAAATTGTGCTGTATGCAAAAATGGGAAAGCAATCCTATGCATGTGCCTTCAACCTAATGTTCGGTATCAGTGGCAAAAGATGTTTTATTCGAATTTTAATATTACTTAAACCAAGCAGTATCGCTTCATTCAAACAACTTCTAAACTGCTATATTATTATTCCCCGATATTTCAGTTTTGCATGCGCCTCTCTTCATCCTTGTCGACCAATTTTAGCGGGGCCTCTCATACTGTATGCTCACACCAATAAAACTTCCACATCTATCAACTTACTTTCGTCAAATTTTCAATATTAAATGGTTGCATTTAGGCCTTAGGTAGAGTGGTTTAACCCTGTGTGACTGAACAAAAAATTTTATGAACTATTTATTTTTTGAAGAACATTGTTTCGCTTCTAATTCAACTCATGAGATTTAACTTATGTATGACTAAGTAATGCGTAGACAGTTTTTAATTTCGTGACTGAAACAAGGAACCTTCCTTTAATGTGATATTATTTATAGATAGCATTAGTTACAATTGGCTGCTATAAGCGTCACTAATCGTCTGATAGCCCCGCCAAGTGTGGATTTATTTGATGTAGATGTAAATAGCAATTTTCGTGAACATTGTTAACGAGATATTGTCGTGGGTTTTTTTAGTTGAGTTACCCCTCGCGGGTGTACTCAGTGTGACTGGGTGGGATCCAAGCTTTTCGACTCGAATTCAGAGAGCCAGGTCTGGACTGCTAACACTTTGCCGTACCTGAGGGGACATATCTCATAAGCTGAACCGACTCAAAGGACGCTTGGTAAAACCAAGCGTAAGCAAGAGATCCTCTAACGGACTAAATACGGCGTAGGCAGAGTTCTTCATTAGTCCCAGGTGCTGGCGGCGTTTCGGTGCTGCTAATAACCGTACCGTGCACACCCTTGTATCGAAGGAGCTAATAGGGGCTCGAGTCTTTGGTACAGTGGCGTGTCGTAGGGGCTCGAGTATTTGATACAGCGGCTTATCGAGGGCTCGTACTCCTCGATGGTCGTGCTTTTGGGGCGTAACTGCCATCTAACCTTCGCTTTTCGCAGCAGTGTATTAAGGCTCGTACCGCTGACAACTACGGCTAGTTGTTGTCATCGCGGTACCTCTCGAACCCGCATTCTTTGCTGTTACCCACATTTGTTGTTCTCAGCAGTATATTAGGGCTCGTATCCCTGGTAATTTCGTTTTGTTGTTGTCGTCTCGGTGCGGCTTGAACCCGTATCATTTACTGTCCACTTTTGTTACTCTCGGCAGAATTTTTTAAATCGCCTGAAAATCACCAGTATACTCCGAAAAGTCCCCTCGTGTTCATTCCTCCTCTCTCCAACGTAAGGGAATCTCGAGCCGGACCAAAGCACGACTCTTTAGCCATTGTGTTTAAAACCAATAAGAAAGTATATCCACCAAAGTCGGCACGCTACCCGTAATTATTTCAACTTCGCGGCGGTGTTTCCGGTTACATGTGCAAGAAATCTCATCCTTAGGGCATTGAAATACTCATGAGTGCGTTCAGACATTTCTGAGTGCATTCAAATGCTCATGAGGGCATTCAGATACTCCTGAGCGCATTCAAATGCTCATGATGATAATATACTGATACTCATGCTGATAATATACTGATAACGTACTGATAATGCACTGATAATGTACTGATAATATACTGATAATTAACTGAAAATACACTAATAATACAGTAATAATATACTGATAATGTCCTGATAATACACTAACAATATACTGATACTGAACTGATAAATCCTGATGCCATTGTGATATTATTCAACAAATCACCTACTACTTGATGATTTCATTGTACGTCATCAATCATCTAACCTCTGTGAACGCTGTAAGTAGTGAAGAAAACTACGAAAATGGTGTAAACTGTAAATAGTGACAAAAACGGAGTAAGGAGTGATGAAAACTGCGAAAACGGTGTAAATAGTGACAAATGGGAATGACAAGGTTTTAGATTAAGACATTCGAATTTGTAGGATTTATTTACTAAGGATTATTAAATATAAATTTACATGATTAATGACAGACGGAGACAAATGTGCAAGTTTTTTTTTTCAAATTCAATATTTTTGGACTGGCTTATGCCATCTTTATCCATCTCGAGAAGGTGACGTTAAGAATGACACTAGCCTCATTTACAGACATGGACACCAAATGTATAAAGATTAAAAGCATCACGTAAACTAATATGATTATACACTAAATATGTGACTGATGTACTGATAAAGACAATCGCAACAAATCCAAGAAGAACTTGAGCCTTGCTTCGCTGTCCGCACCATCGCTGCGAATAGAAGGCTTTGGCCCATTATTGGCTCGACAGCCAATATCAGACGTGAAAAGATCTCACTTCTCTCAGGCGTCTCACGTCACCGGAATATGTAAGGGTATCTTGCGTACCTTCTTGCTACCCATTGGCGGCTTATAGGCGGCCTACAATTAGTTTCTGATGGCCGGCGCTGTTACAGCTATAACTCATCGATTTCTTCCTCGAGGTCTAGATTTGCATGAACCTATTTTTCCCGAAGAATGCTTGCGGGGAAAGCTTGCGCGTGGTGTTTATTCTGAAGCTAAATTGGAAAAGTAAGGAAATGGAACGGGATGTTTCTTTCGGCTATAATGTATGTGGGAAGTTATTCTTGTTAAAAGTGTCCGAAAATGACGTGTGGATCTCTCTAGGAAACTAAGGGAAAATAAATTACCTACTGCAAAAAGTGAAAGCATTCTTGATACGTTTTATTTGGTTAATGTACGGCCGTTATATAGCCTCAAAACTATAGGCTATCAGACGAAAATTCTTAAATTACTAAGTTTTCACGGCCATATCTCGGAGCTCGCGTCTGAGCAGCTTCCCAGTTCGGTTCTTAGGCAAAGTTTCGACGTAGAAGATGCCAGCAGCGAGCTGCTTGTACGGGGCAGCATTTTCTTTCATGTGCGAATTGATTTTATTGGAAATTTGGCCTAAAATCTGTGGGTCGGTTACGTTTTCTTTCAACACGACGAACGCTCGTGGCAGTTCCCCGGATCTGTCGTCCGGCACTCCTACCACTCCTACGTCCAGCACTTCTTCTACCTGCAGGATCAGATCCTCAAGTTCTGAAGGAGAAACCTGCAAGTAACGTAAATTGAAAATAAGTTTAGTTTCTGAAGAATATTATTATTAACCCAAAAAAATCGCGAGATTATCTTTCAGACAAATTATTTTCTTAGTAAGCACATATTTAGATTCATGGCAGGCCACTCACGACTTCGTTAACGTTGATGAATGAGTGCGCATTGACTGCGGTGGAGTTCATAACAAACTTTCGTTTGAAAAACAGAATGTTTAACTGGCAACTCTTTCTAAATTTAACGTTTAAAACTTTTCAATATAATTAAGCTTCAAAATCTTTTGTAAAACGCATACCTCATAGTAACTTCAATAAAACCTCAGTTGATTTCAGTTAATTGTCTGCTTCCGAGAGGCTTTTGTAATCAGAATAGATTAAAAAATTATCGGGATCAGATTAAAATTTGAGAAAATCATAATTAAAATTTCGGTGCTTTCTTTATAATGATCAGCATAAGATAGGATAGACTTAGGAAACTTTGAGACTACCCAAAAGTAGGATTAATAACTTTGTACACAGATCATATACTCATACTTGGAAATAATTATGTTAGAATTAAAATATTATCGAATATTTAAAAATTGCATCGAAATCATCAAAACTCCCATTTATCATGAAATATGATAGATGCAAGTAAAATCTTCCACTCACTTGGAAAGCCTTGACTTTAATGAGTTCTTTGAAGCGGTCGACTACAGAGAGAAATCCGTCCTCGTCGTAGCAGACGACGTCACCAGTCCTGAACCAGCCATCGGGTGTGAACGCAGCCGCTGTGGCTTCAGGGTTCTTGTGGTAGTGCGAGAATAGCTGCAAACAATTGCTGTTTTAGCCTTTATTCTACATCATCTCGATTCAACCTTATATTTGATAGCAGCTTTATTCAATTTTATTTTTGGTAGCATAGGGGGATCTACATTTAATCGTGTAGCACACGGTTATCTTTAGTATCTCTTTGATTCTGTAGAATGAGGTCATAAAGATTTGACAGAAATTTAATTGCACAAACTAAGCCCAGTTTAATTCTTTATCCATCAGTCTATATTTAAGCTGCAAAATAAATGAAAAATAATAATATTTTTGCTAGTTTTCGTCGTAAATTAAAAGCCGATAGTTTCCCCACCGGCGGCCCCCTGACGACGAGCTCTCCTGGGCGGTGTGGCCCCAAAGGCTCTCTCGTCTCCAGATCCTCGACTCTGGCCTCCATGTTGGGGAAGAGTTTGCCGCAACTGCCAAGCTTCTGCTGCAGGAGCGGCGTCAGCGTCAGACACAAAATCTCCGTCATGCCCAGAGCTGACATGAGGAATAGTTCATGTTTTTATCAGTTCAGTATCAGTATCAGTTTATCACGTGATGCTAGTCACAAACTTATAACATGGGAAGTAGTTGATCTGACTAAATTTCTTATGTTACAATTTAAGGCAAGTCAAAATTTATGTATTATGCATATGTGTTTCAAACTGTTCACTGGTTTATAACAAAATTTATAGTTTTATTTTTAGAATATCAAAGAAACCAAGCACTCAGACCAGAGCAAATCACCAACAACCGTCTTTATGATGCTGTTTGGCAACACAAATCACCCTGAGACTGTTATTCTAATAGACTAGGCGACTTTATGAATAATTCACCTTCAGTAAACAAACTTCAGAAAAAGTTTTTTTCAGTAAACCAACTAGGCTTATCAGTAGCATGAATTACCTTCTTGGAAAGCAATTTTTTGCGAGGCTTTCTCAGTGAAAGCCTTGGCGACGGCAGGGTGCACAGGAGCGCCGGTGACGATCACGTTGCTGACGCTGGCAAGGTGCTCGGCTGACACCAGCGGCGACTGCGTCAGGAAGTTCAGCAACGGCGGCACAAGGTGCAGGATCAGCGGCTGTCCGATGAAATACGTAATGCAGTTCAAATAAACGTGGCTTCTAAATCCGAAACATTTGTATTTTACAATGAGTATTTTTGTAGTTTCATACAAAAAAGCAAACAAATATCTTGCAAACAAATTCAGCAGAGTTAGAAACAGTTCGCTCAGACACGATGCAGTGGTAAGAAGAATTCACATATGCCAACAACGTGTGCGGAAACATTTTTTTTATTTTTAACTCTATACTTTTTGTCAAATACCTAAGTGTTAGTTAAGCATACCCGGTATTTCTTGGTAAGCTCGGCGAAACGTGCAGGACTAGGTTGAGGTGCACAAACGAGCCTGTGGCCGAGGTAGAAGCAACCCATGGCTACGGCGAGCAGACCGAAGCCGTGGTAGAACGGCATGAGTCCGATGCTTGTCACCTGCTTGCCAGCTACCGAAAACGAGGGACAATTCTTATCGATACAACACGAAAATGACAGGAATTATTGGACACAAACTTTACGCTGTGTGCGTATCGTTAGAGTGGAAGGACCGTCAGATATTAATTTGCTGACTGCGATCTGAGCAAATGAAGTGCTTTGCAAGATCCTAAAACAGAAGTAAATATTACTAGGATGAAACAAAATAATTGTTCATAAGAAAAACTTAGGGTATCATGAAAGAGGAAAATAAGTCCCATGCTGGATCCTTTCCTGCTAGCTGAGTGGGGACTAACTAGTCAACATAAAAACAATGAAATAACAATATTACTTGAAATTTTTAACGAAATTTTAAGCCCGGGGAATAACAGTGGCAACATTATTCACAAGCTTTTATTTCTAGATTTGAATGCTAAAATGAAATACAAAGTAATATAAATGAACAAAGGTGGTGGATAGTAAAAACACTACTACGAACGGGTGGCTTGCGAGGGCAGGTAGCAGCTGGGGTGCGTCAGGGTGGATAGGGTATAACTAACGGGAGGCTTGAGAGGGCGGGTGGCAGCTGGGGTGCGTCAGGGTGGATAGGGTATAACTAACGGGTGGTTTAAGAGGGCGGGTAGCAGCTGGGGTGCGTCAGGGTGGATAGGATATAACTAACGGGTGGCTTGAGAGGGCGGGTAGCAGCTGGGGTGCGTCAGGGTGGATAGGATATAACTAACGGGTGGCTCGGGTGGCAGCTGGGGTGCGTCAGGGTGGATAGGGTATAACTAACGGGAGGCTTGAGAGGGCGGGTGGCAGCTGGGGTGCGTCAGGGTGGATAGGATATAACCAGAGGTGGGCAGTAGCGCGCTACATGTAGCGGCCGCTACTAGCGGCCGCTACATTTTCAATAGCGGTAGCGGCTCTACATTTAAGGCAATGTAGCGGTAGCGCCCGCTACATATTTAAGTAGCAATACGAGGTTTTGCCGCTACAGCGCTACCGCTACATTTATATGTAGATAAAGCCTTTAGATTTTACTTAAAGGGGACCGGCTACCCTCAAACAAAATTTTTTTGTTTACAGACAGATCGTTTTAAAACTTGGTACACATATGTAAAACAGAAATCTAAGACCTTTTTGTTCATGTAAATTTAAAAAAAAATGAAAGAAAACTTGGAATTAATAGAAAACGGCAAATAAGGGGTCTCTAAAAAGTTTATAACTTTTGCAAATCACATGCTACAATGTCGAGACACATATCATTCGATTTGTAACAACAATATCTAGCGACTGTAGAGCCTCGATCTCTTATACACATCTAGATGTGTATAAGAGACAGTGTATGCACAAGTGATGNAGCAGCTGGGGTGCGTCAGGGTGGATAGGATATAACTAACGGGTGGCTTGAGAGGGCGGGTAGTAGCTGGGGTGCGTCAGGGTGGATAGGATATAACTAACGGGTGGTTTAAGAGGGCGGGTAGCAGCTGGGGTGCGTCAGGGTGGATAGGATATAACTAACGGGTGGCTTGAGAGGGCGGGTAGTAGCTGGGGTGCGTCAGGGTGGATAGGATATAACTAACGGCTGGCTAGAGAGGGCGGGTAGCAGCTGGGGTGCGTCAGGATGGGCAAGTAGTTGCTGAGCACGCGGTGTGAGCTGCACACGCCTTTGGGGGTACCCGTAGTACCGCTCGAGTACAGAATCAAGGCCATTTTATCAGGGTGATTCTGGAATGAGTAACTGCATTAATTAGTAAGGGTCACAAAAGATATCAGTGATACTACCTGTTTAATGAGATTTTTCGAGTTACTTAACTGGTAAAGTTGTTTAGCTATGTAAACAGTATGTCTTAATACATTAGTTCTAAGGAAGGAGTTTTAGGAAATGCAATTGAAATTATTTCCAACCTAGGAGCATGATGCCAATCTAACACGCCTTTCAAAATAAAAAACTAGCCATAGGTGCATAAGTTTCAAAATTATATAGCAATAATACAAAACCCTGATATACCTCCACTCTATCAACGGTGGCAAGGCTATTGTCGTTAATGATGTCCAAGAGGTCAGGAAATCCATGAGCAGATTTCCCTATAGTCACAAGAACGACGTCGCGGCCGCTGGTCGTCCTCGTGAGTGCCTCGCGCGCTTGAGCCTCCAGCGAAGCGTCTACCACAACAACTGAGGCGTCGGAGTCGTCCAACTGACGGGCGATTTCCGCTAAAATAAACGATATTGAAGAACATAAAACTTGATAATGTTATGATTCGGAGCATGTTAGTATTTTAATAACATTTGGAGTAAGAGCTTGAATAGCTTATGTTATATTAAAATAATTGTTCCTTATATAGTACTTAACTTTTGACTCTTCAATACGTACAATGCAGTTATGTTATAACTATTGATAATTTCTGAAGGCGCAATTCCAGCACATACTCAAATATAATTTGCACTTCGCTGTCTCATGTAATTCCGGTCTTGCAGTTAGACTGTACTCATAGCGGTTCTCAATACAGAGAAAGTAAACCTGTCGCTGTGAACAAATCGATTTATTTTTATTAAATTTGTATAAATTGCCCGTATGTTAACCTACGCGGCGTAGCTACCACTGAAATGGTAGTGACAGAACATCCGGCCCCCTGGGCCCCGAAGATAACCAATGGGTATTCAGGCACATTGTGAGACATGATAGCAACAGATGCCGGCACCGAGCCATCCTTGCTGAGGCCCTTGAGCGCACTGCCCCACCGCAGGGAACCTTCCATGAGAGCGCCATAGCTGTAGCTGCGCCCGGTCTCGTCGCAAAGCTGTGCACAGAAATTCGTTTTCACGAACTTTTTACAGAAAATAATTTCAATGTTTCGTCTAAAGTTAAGTCGAAATCATTAAATTATTATTTTTTATGTATCGTTGTACATTTCATATCATACTGCACGTCCGAAAATTCTTCAAATACGTTTTACTCGACGTTCACTTCTAGTGTAGATGTATAAATAATCCAGAATGGTCACATTACTATTTCAATATTTCAGCAGGAATTCCGGTGGCTTCTAAATGGCTATTCAGTCATTCAAACAAAGTTTTCTCTGGTTATTATAACAGCTTTATAAAACCACGTCTGTGTAAGATTTCAAACAGTTAATAAATATTGTATGTAAATAAGTTTTACGATTGCTGTATTGTCTGGCCATTGTTGGAAGCGTTCGAAGAGAAAAGAGACGAAGTCACGGTTGGGGAGCGGGTCGAGCCACACGTCAGCGCGCAGCACCCCTTGATCAGAGCTCGTACTGTTAGTAACGGCATCTCCACATTAGAATTGATTCTGGATTCTGGTTTCCTAATCACTTTCATAATTATAATCAAATCACATCGAAATTATTAATTAAATTAATGGGTATTTCCTAATTTGTTCTTCCTAGAATACCATGTGTTAACAAAGGATACGAATACGTAAAAAAAAATAATTCGCAAGGAATAAAATTACATTTCCTTTTCTCCGTAATTCTTGAAAAAAGGTACCGATTGCCAACATCAGCTAAAAACCAATTCTACCCCCTTGCAGATTTGTACCGTAAAGAAATGAACCTAGACTCACCTAATTTGGCATGACGGCTTGGACGTCTTGAATGCGATTTTCTTGCGAAGAAAATATCTATCATGAAAGGCAGACCGTAAGCAACTGAGTGGCGCAGAACCCCCATGGAAGACCCGGCGCTGCTGATCCTGCAGAGACGGAATTCCTACACACCACACCAGTGCTCTACGTCCGTGACCATGTGCTAGTGAAGACGCAATCTGTGATTTGCCAGGTCTTTGGCAAGCGAGACGGCTAACTCGGAACATCCCGTGAAATATTTCGTGGCGTAAAAAATACAAGAATGTAATATGACGTTGAAATCTGAAACACATTAAGATGAGCTTTCAGAGCTTTATTCTCTGGCTCTCAGTTTATTCAGTATATCGACTGAGTTCATTTTAAACAAACCCCTCGTCCTGTGACTCCTGTCTATTCTAAGAAACCCACAAATCGATTACTCAAATACGATCAGAGTCTCTTGAATAGAGTATTATCTCACGCCAATTACAGTAGACAAATTACTGAAAGAAGAATGTTCGACTCACTCGTTTTTGACGAAATTTTGACTTCATGGAAAGAAACACTGAGCTCTTGGACTATGGCTTGTATTTGAAACAGCACGAGGGCATTGAACTAAGGTTATACGGCCAAGCCACTAGACTCTATGCCATATGAGCGACTCCACCACAAGTAAGAGTTCACTAGCACACTAGGTATGCCGGGCAAAGTGGATATGACTAGGGGTAGGTCAGGGAATTATTATTTTAGCGACGGTAGCAACTGCGTGCTGATAGCATTGTCAGATTAGGTATCAATGAGAAACGACATCTGCAGGGAAACGTTTTTCAGTCAAATTATGTTCGATTTTCTCGGAAATCACCCACCATACATATGTAGATAGTCTAGTCGACTCTATAAAGCATCCAATTCAAAAAGTATGATAACGAGAACGAGATTTACTCAGTTGCGGATAAGCGATGAAAAATATTTCAGCAAGAACTGGAAAGTTTAGCCGAGAGAGAAAGCGGACGACAGCTACCGGTAAGAACAACGCAGATAAGATTTATGTACTGGGAACGAGTTAGAAAATAATAGATAGAAAAAAAGACTGCGCGGAGCGAGCTTAGAACCTGTTTCACAATAATATGAGCAAGAAGACGTAGGGTGCGCGGGTAGGAGTTTTCAGAGATCACTGAATTGTAGGTCATTATTACTAAGGTCAATTGGGTAAACTGGATGATGATTTAGATTTATCGAGGCTTTGGGAATGGAGATGATTTCGCGGACCTCGTTGGGTCACACCCTTAGTTATACAACATTGTGCGGTCACCATTATTTGAGAATTACAGGAAACCTATAAGAGTTCTATGATTCTAGGACGTGTATGTGACCTGTGGTTGCTTGAAGCATTTGTGCTTAGGTTGGTCATTACTCATTGGTGAAATAAAGGCTCCTCAGAAAGACAGTGAAAACAAAAAACGGCGAAAATTTACGCAACGAATATTAAAATAAGTAACTAAACTAATAAAAAATATATAATATAGCACTTTTTTGAGGATTGAACTGTCTCATCAATTAAAATAGGCCTTGCTTGCTTTAAGCAGTAAAAACAAAATCTCGGGCTGTGAGTACGCGCTGGATCACAATTTCTCAACTTATCATATCATATCGTAGTGACGTCGGCGCTGAAGAATAGGACTAATGCGGCCTGTTGTCGATTCTTGTACTTTTCGTGTCTTCTCCACAGGAGATCTAAAAATAGTTCCTTTGGGCCGGATCTTTTCGAAACTGACGATAGATGGCGCGAAATAGCTACTAGACTTCCACCAGGTTCGATATGGTACTAGCTGCTAGGCAATTCAAGTCTGAACATATGGTATTTCTACATAGCTTTGACTGGTCTGTTCTTGAACGCGTTCATACTCGGAGCGTCAAAGATGTAATCAGGTAGGATGTTCCACATGTCGGCGACTCGAAGGATGTTCCACATGTCGGTGACTCGTTGTCGCGTGAGACGAGTTGCAACGCAGTTTTTTTATTTGCTTGGCATGAAAGCTTAATTCAAGCGTGGCTTGGCTTAGAAGCTTCTTAATCTTTCCTCGTATTATTTGCCCTTCAAGCCTGAGATTTTTCTTCTTGCACGTCTTTGAACACTCTCTACCAAATTTTGTCTTTATCAAGTTTCGGTGACCACACTGCGTTTCCAAACTCTAGATTCGGGCGCACGACAACGACAGACAACAGCTTTTTCGTGTCTGTCTCTAGCAAATCGTAGGAGCGTCTGATCAGTCCAAGAAGTTTATTAGATCATTTATTCGCTTGCGTTTCAATACGCCGGCAAAATTTCAGCTTCTAGTCACTTGACCTTATTCGCACAAGATTATTATTAACAGGCATGCATTTGTTTAAATGTGTACACAGTAGTTTTCACGCATTTTACTTGTGTATTTCTACAACAAAATGCACAACCAACGCACTGGAGCACCCAACATACACATGCACACGCCTACCCCGACGTCTGGCAACTAGTCAACTACACATAAACAATTAAAGGCCAGGGTTGCCAGATGGAGCCAAGAGAAAAAGGCCACTTTAGCTCACAAAAATGCTCAAAACGGCCCTTTTTAAATTAATATGAAGATTTTAAATTCAAAGTAGTTGAAGCCATGTACAATGCAAACATTTACTCTTCAGGATTTCCGACAAGAAAAATTGCATCAAGTTCTCTAAGTTTACATCTGGATTACCGTCAATGCCACATAAGCGACCAGCCTACATCGAATTATACGTTACTGACCGATTGTAAATAAAAGCCGTATAATGTTGGTTAGTCGTCAGAACTTCGATTTGTAGGATTCGCTTGCCACCCAACAACTATGAAGATTTTCGATCGTGCAAGGAAAGTTGTGGCACTGACGGTAGAATATTTATAAGCAGAAGATGGAAATTGATTTATTTCAAACCCATTTCTGCTGCAGAATGATTATGTAGTCTCTGCAAAACTAAAGTGAATATAAATGCCCATAAAATATTATATTGTCTAACATAACTAGGAGCGGAGTACTTTATCGACATCGAACCAAGTAATTGAACACCGTTCTAGCTTAAGGCAATTTTCTAAAAACTCATTTGTCATGATAACATGGCATCATGACTGACCAAAATACTAGTCTACATTGTTAAAGTCAAATTAGCCATAAAAAAATTAAGGAGCGTATGAAGGATTAAACCAATAAAAAGTGAAATTTTGTGGTGCCTAACACTAAAAAGCTTAATGCATCGAGAAACAGCACTATAAAAATACATCACTAATGAATTTACTACACTTCAAAAACAGAGATAACTATATGCACTCTCAGCTCTGCCAAACATGGTTATTAATTAATATGAGTGGCAGTGGGCAACCGCTTCAACCATGTCTAGCCCTAATTAGGCGGCACTCGGCCAGTGTTGCCACCTAAACGTAAGTTTTGGCACAGTTACCAGTCGAAGTTTAGATCTACTCATCTTGAGGAATACGCAATTTTGAGTGGAGGTCATAATTAATGCAAAATAGTTGAGAGTAACATATTTTTCATAAAAATGCATAATACGGAAAAAACTGCCAAATATATTTTGTCAGGCCAATACATGTCAAAAAAGGCCGCATATGCGAAATCTGGCCGTAAAACGGTCCTTCTGGCAACTCTAAATTAAACATCAGATGCATGGTTGCCAGACAGGGCCTAGGAAAATCGGTTAAATAAGCTCACATAAATTCCAAGAAACCATAAATAACTATTCAGTTAAAATTTTGTATATAAGAATGCAACAACTAAATGTAATTTCAGAAGAATTTTCAGCTTCTGAAATTACATCACGTTAAAAACATATTTATATATATTTGTTCCTGTTAATTCAATGACAAAAAGGCCCACATTAGCGAATTTTGGCCAGGATAAAAGCCAATTGATCAACCTTTTAATTGTCTAGCTAGCGTTACTACAAACGTGGAGGCGTTATGTTGAGGCCAACGTACCCTTTATCTCGGTTTGGCAACTTGCCCAGTTACCTAGATACCATTGATGTGAGGTTCATAAACTGTAGGTCATGACCTCGAGAAGGGTTACGAGTATTTTTCTATTGGTCATGGTGTGTCCAACTGTCAGACCACATTTAAATTGCTAGATTGGAGCTTAACTTTAGTCATGTCATAGCGCTGCTCGTAACTTGACAGATTTCAAAGAAGCGCAAATAAAACTTCAGTTTTTCTCAACTTTGGTGCCTCATCTTTAGTGTAAAATAATATGGTGATTCTGCAATGCATCAGTTGCGATAAGCTCCAAAAAACTGTTATTCCCTTTCAGCTAGAAAACCATCCGAAGGAATATGGAATAATACGTGTTCTCTCTTCTTATTTCAAAGCTGAAGACGCGACGCTCACAATAGGAAAGATGCTCGCCAAACCTTGCTCGATACAGGCTCTCAAAACAGAACTTCGTCAACCATCTGAATGAACGTTCAGACAACATAAGTTAGACAGCGCATTGATGACTCCTCGCCGTACATCAAGCACGAGGTGATGGAGAAAATTCGATTTCCTCCTTCTTTCCTATCCAACTTGACGAGACCACACATGATTGAGCTTTTGGTTTTAGCTCATTTCATCTTGATAGATCAAGTGATGCAAATCAGTCCAAGTTGTTATATAACAGTAGACTGATAATAATAGCAAAAGAGTCTGAAGATATCAATAACAAATTCCAACTTTTTTGAAAAAAAAGAAAAGCGAAGAGCTAAATTGGTTTGTGTCAGCACGTTCGGAATCGCCAGTATCCTCGGCCCTGACAAGCCAAGAATTAAAGTCATTAATAGACACATTATGAGCCAAATTTAGGTTCCAGCCTTCAAAACGCTCGTTGCTGCTCTCAAAGTAATATGGAAAACACATCGAAAATTGAACTGTGAAGCGCATCGTCAAACTCATCAAAGGAAGAGTAATGAAGACTAGGCCATTTTGTAAGGTTTGGCAAGATTTTAATTCTGCCCATCATGACGTCTTACACATCTGGGTTTAAGCTGTCCACGGGCAATATTATTGCTAGCATACTTGATCTGGTGTATAAATTGCAGATATTTTGGCTTCTCAATGGAAATAAAGGGAACAGGTTTTCATGGACATTTGCGTGCCGATTAAGCGTAGCATTGAAAAATAAGTAAACGTTTTTCAAGCTACGATTGGACTTAATCAGCTACTGCAGAACACAGAAGTCGCCATCATCATGCACGATTTAATCGATGTTTCTATAGGCAAGTAAACTCTTAGGGGATGGAAAGTCAGGCGTCGGAGATGAACATCTTGCGGGCAGATCATGGAACGCTTGTCTCCCATGTGATCCGAACGGAACTAAACTTAAACTTCTAGGAATCGATGATAGGAACGCTCTCCTGTATCGTGGTCAAGAAAAGGGATCAGTTTTTTCCGGCCAATAATTTCACAATCTCTATTTTTTGCAGAGCACAATTTTACTGAAGAAACAGACGAGATTGATTTGGTTCGTCGGCACCCTCCAAAACATCGCGAACCTGCAATAACTTCTTATGGAAGAGTGCAATCTTAAGATTTTTCACAGTTTGCTCAATTTTACAATATCTAAGCAATTAAAACAGCCATGAAATGTAAATCGCTCTTCATACACTGCCAGAAAGAGGGCGCTGACTCTGTAACACAGCATCAGTGTCTCGTGCAGTGAAGTATCCACAACCTTGATTATAAATGCCGCTTTAAAAATTCATCTAATCAGCCTGCCCCTACAAAGCCGTACCAGCTCTGTGTAGGTGAGAGGTAAATGAAACAGCTCAATACGGAAGACGTTTATAATCCGACTTTTAAAGACACTCCCTAATCAATACACATTAAGTAAACCACTTTGTTCTGCCATCCCGGAACATTAGAGCAACCCGGGACCCAAAACTCGTTTTGCAGCGGCAGTGCGATGAGATTACCACTGCAACTTTTGCTGGAGATCCATTTGAGTAACGTGCTGTCTTGCTTAAGAGCGTGGGTCGTTTGAGTAATTCCCCTATGTTCTAATTAAACAGACAATGCAGCTGATAAAATTCTCACAAACAAATACTACAAATGAATGCGGATTAAAGTGGTGGTAATTGAGTGTAAGCAGCCGCGTTTTCTGATCACTTCAGAAAATTGCTCACATCTTCAGAAAATTGACTCCAGTTAGTTCGCATGTATCAATTGAACGAAAAGGTTACATTGATTATATAGTAAAATAATTGAAGCAGATCAATAGACTCTGCTTAAAGTATCAATGAAACAAAGACAGAAAATCCCGACTGCGTTAGTAAACTCTGCCATGTTTTCCACCGACGTTGCTTGGGTCCCTCGGCAAGGCTCAGACTCGGGCCTGCTGGGCAAGGCGCTCACTCAGGGCCAAGTTCTGCTGCTGCAGGCGCCTCACGTTCTCCTGGAGCTGAAATAATTATTACTTTACTCTTGGCTTAATCATTCACAAAATAGAGACTATGAGCCAAATGTATTTTGAGTTTGATCTATTGAATTGAATTATTTGTTATACAGCTTGCATCCGCATTAAAGGGAAAATTGTAACTCGCCTTTAACCCTATCCCTGGAAGCATAATTTGATAGTTCTCCCAAATTTAAAATCGTTTCTCAATAAATTTTTTGGAGGAAATTGCATCGAATTTCTACTCAAATGAAATCTATTTGTTGCAAATAATCACAACGCTTCAAAAGCTGATATACACCGATAAATCTAGTCTAGTCCACCAATAGCCTGGACGAATTAATTAATAAGGCTATAAAGGTACCGGTACTGTCACAAAAATTGCAACAAAAACAACTATCCTGTTCAAACGCATTTTTGTAGCTATGTTTATGCGTTAACTTGTTCCTTCATATCTTGTATTGAAGTTTTCAAGCTCACAGTTCACCCGAAAATTAACCACAAGAATCAGATACGAGTTGCTTTCTGAACCCAGTTAATTGTACATTTGTACTTGAATGAATTTCTACTGAAAAGGCCTCGTCAACGAAATTCTGTGTTAGATTGCTCGCTGCAGACTTCCAAATAAATAGAATTCCTAAGGTGACGGTAATGCCCTGAGTTGGCAAAGAAAGTGAGCTTCGATGAAGGAGAGCCTTGAAAACGAAACAGGAAATACTCAAAGAAGATAATGTCAACCCTCAGACAATAAGTGACATGAAGCACTCTAACTTCCAGCCTATGAAGTAGTGCCTAGCAGTTCGCTACAAGACGTTATCTTATAGATGTAGAAAAGCTTCTTTAACTCTCTCACCACACGGTTTTGCTCCTGCAGAGCTCTGAACGGCGCTGGCATTTCATCGGTGAACGCGGTCGACTCAGCAAGCGCATCTTCTGCTTGCAAAAATAGAATGCAAATTATTTAGATCTGGAGAAGGTTCATCGTAGTTGGGTTCATAGTCAAAGTATTCCTTAGGAACAATTGCACAAGGTTCAATACATGCTCCTCAAGTTGCCAAGTAAACTGGCGCAACATTTTGAATAAAAATGCCTGACTGGATCTGAATAGAGGGTTGGATGAGGAATAAAAAATAGCATTTCAGGAAAAAATAGCATTTCAGGAAAAAATAGCATTTTTCATTTTTCTTATCTCACGTTCATAGCCTTACGGAATTCGAAGGGGTTAAAGGTGAATGGGTTGAAGGCAGCAGCAATGTTGGCAGCGATGTTGGGGATCCTCGGGATGAAGGCCGCGGAGTTCGCTTGGCTCTGCTTGTAGGCAGCGATGCAGGTCTCGAATGCGGCCTCTGGGCTCACGCCACCACCTCCCTCCAGCAGTTCGTACTGGGGCGCTGAGTTGGGACGAGCCGAGTACCGCACCTATGACCAACAGCAGCCTATATATACTTTCAAAGTTTAAAAAAAGTCAAACGCTCATAATTCGAGGCTTAGTCATTTTTATAAGGATACATTAACTGTCGTCAACGCTAGTCGTACCTAAAAGCAGCTGAACGAAAGTCCCGTTTAGAAGGCAAAAAGTTTATCAAAATGTGACGGTTGCTATCATTCATCTTTAATTATTATTAAAAAAAATTCGGTCACTTAAAAATTTCAAAGAACGATGCCACATTAACGATGGGAAATTATGGTCCGAAACATCATGGCAAGTGGTGCAGGAAAGCTCTGCGAATAGTTGGCGAAAACTAAGGTATGAATAGAGAATATAATAAACGTCGTTACAGGCCTGTTTGATATTATTGGCTAAGAGTTAATGCTATCACGTCCACTGACATTTGTGCTATGTTCCTCCATTCCAGTCTGCATTGCAAGCTCGGCTCACCTTAAACCGCCGGCCGTTGCTATCGGAGAAGGAACACTCGCCCTGCCTGGTGCCGTCGGGGCCGACGGACTCTGCTAGGGCGGCACCCACGGAGCTGAAGCTGCGGGCGGTGCCCACGGACCCCAGCGAGGAGCCAGACTCCAGGGTCGCTCCGTGACACAAGGTCGCCACCGCGCACAGAACTACCACACACTTCATGGCGGTTCTGGAATGCAAGTTATTGGTTAGCCATATGATGCATAACATATTATTCATCTTAGTCGAAGCTTGCGTTTGTAGCCTGGCGCAGCAAATATATAGATGTTGAAAGAAATGGAAAATCAAAATGTAGAAGGTCTCTAAAAGGGGCCTATCGAACAATGGAAGGTACAACAACTAGGGTTCGCTGGAGTGCGAACACGGCAGGCAGCTCGCAGGGGCAAACAAGAAAGCTGACCAAATGCATCGCGAACAAAAACTTCAACGTTAATGATGACCGCAAGCAAATAAATGCCAGACTGCTAATGCAAGGCCCTGGGCTTCGGTTGGACCCTATTAGCGGTAGGTTTGTATAGCCAATTCTTCAAGTTTCGACATACCTTATCAGAAACCGGTTGTCCATCGCAACTACTTTCTGTTAGTTAAACGCCATGAGAATACGTTAAATTTTTAAATGATTTTATTGCGTTGGTTGGGCCTGTATTCTCAGTGCCTAAGTTTTTCACAATGATAAGTTCTACAGTTCTCTCATGATTGATTTACGGCATCAGTATTAGTGAAGAGTTATCATGGAACGTCAATATAACTGTGGGGAAATATTCAAATGATAGAACACCCTACACAAAAAACATGAGCATGCTAATCGAGCTCCAAGTTTTATTGATAACAAAAAAATACCCATACCATATTTCCCTATTACATCCTCTAACCAAAAATTCGCAAATTACAAATAATTTTCATTAAAAATTAAAAAAAAATTAAAATAATTTTCAACAATCCTTATTCTAACAATCACATAAAATTAATTAAAGCATACTTCCTTAAAATTCCTTAACCCCTGCTGTCGCGTCACACTCGTGTTTAACTACAATGACCATGGTCGTGTTTGTGAAAGTGCAATATCCGAAGGATAATCTTACAATTTATCGGTGCTCAGTTTCTGCTCCGCGTCTCAAGCCCACTGAAGACGATGTCACTTGAATAATTCCTGAGCAACAGCGCCGGTTGTGAACTACGCGCACGTAGTCCCTACGCGCAACTAGTCCCTACGAGACTGCCTTAGTTCCATGCATCTTCCTTACACAGAGCTACTGACTTAGTATCCTCAGTATCCTTATATTTAGTATATGAATAACACAACAAATACCGTACGTAATAATTGTGGCATTGGAATACCACGTTCTAATTTGAAATTTCTAAACTTCAACTACAAACCATGATCATATTAGGGGCAAGCCGCTCGTAGCCGATCATTTCAAAGTTAATGGCCAGAATTGAGATTTTCGTGGGTAGCTTAACCTCATTCATTATTCATTTATTAAATATAAGTCTCATATAAGCAGCTCGATATTTTTATTGTGCAAATAAACTTCCTACCGTCAATAAAGTTAGCGCTCCTTAAACTGCCTATTTTATCCAGTTATCATAGTCGATGTAGTTTTGTAGCGCAAGTCTGTAGACAAACGAGAAAGTAACAAATATTCAGGTAAAAACTCGTATAGTAAATAATAATAAATAAAAATTTTATGATCCTTCGGACGCAAGCAGATGCCGCCTTAAGTATTATTGCAATGTGCGCGTTTCTTGAAGCAAGTGCTCGAAGACCAACAACGTCAACTGTCAATAAGCAAACGCTTGATGCTTCTCTCTATTCGTAATGGAGAAAATCAGGAGCCATACTTTCAAAACTCGCTAAGTGAACATAAGTACCTACTTTTGCTTTATTTTCTTTTCTATGATTGGTGGATTTTGCTTGAAAGGCAGTCCATGATTGGCGGATGAACTTACGATCTCTTAACTTGGTTTGAAAGTATAGGACAAGGTGTCGTGGCTGCGGAGTTCAATGAGGAGAGGCGACTTTGCATTTGAGGTTTTTTTTTCACAGCTCATGAGGCCCACAGCTGCCGTAACTTTCGGTTTACGTGCAATCAAGTTTCATGGTCAGGACAGGTGTGCGGTGACGATGACGTGTTGTATTGTACATTACGCGTTGTGTGACAGTTATGATGGTGTGTTAGGATGTGACATGTGCGGCATGAAATCACTTGTACTATGTTATCGTGTTGTTATATTTGATTTGTGTTCCAATATGACTCGATTTGGTTTGGTGTGAGATTTAATGCAACAAATTTTGAGATAAGATATATGCCGCGTAATATGACTTGAATTGTTCAACCTATATCATCAGTAAATCGATCAGACGGATTCATGGTACTCTTTAAACATAGCTTTAGTACATTGAGAAAGAAAGTAATTTAGGAAGACTCAATGATGTAATCAAATCCGCTCATTGGAAACGATGATTTACATGGTCACTTGAGATCCGCGATGATCTCAAGCATTGAGTCTCCTAAGTTGGAAACTGAATTTAATTATTTCCTCAGGCGCAGCACAAGCTTTACACAACAGGACGCACGCAGCCGCTCTAGATAAGGCAGCGCAGGGCTGCCATGCGTCACAATACACATAGAATAAAAGTGTCGGCACTGAAGAAATAGGCCCATGGCCTGTTGACGATTCTTGTGCTTTTCGTGACTTGATTCACAAGGGATCCGGCCTTTGGCCTTTGGAACTCATCACATGCCCGACCTCAGCGTCCCGAAATGCTGTCTCGATGTCAACCGGGACAATGAGATGAGACGAAACTGGTCAAAAAAATAATGATACTAATAATTGTGTTCGGGAATGAAAAAATTGTGTACCTGATATGATCAAACGCTACGAGATATCCATTACGATTCTAGAAAAAAAACGAGATATTCCGAACATATTCGAGAGAATACGAATATTAACACGAGAATACGAACGAGATATTAACATCAAAAATATACACCTATAATTATTAACGTGCAATTGGGAAGATTGAACAACATTTGCCTGCCAACACAACTCGGAAATTATTATAGTTAGCAGAAATGTCAAAATTTATAAGAACTCGCTAAATAAATTCAATTTTTATGAATTAACAATTAAGCTGCTACACCAGTTCTTACTAAAGTGTTGCCACATCATCATACATCTCACTGATTTTTTCCTTACTTCTTAGCGAGTGTTACATCCGGCCCTGCTGGAGTGTATTTATTTAAAGTGAAATTTTCAATCAATCAGAAAGAACGCGGAAAGCAAAGGAATATATGAAAAATTAAAGAACTAACCAAGGAGCCCTTCAAAAAAGGTGTGTAAAAACTCATTCAAGTCTCGCCTATAGAATGAACTGACGCTAAATGCTATGTTATGATCTATCGATAAAAATAGGGAAGTTCCAACTTTGTCTGGAACGTCTTGTCTCTGTATCGTCCCAGATTTCCACTGAAATCTGCGTTAATCTCTGAAATTGTTTTTATATCGCTAATAGAAACAAACATTTGGCTTACTTAACGCATCTCTAACAAAAATATGAGACAGAGGTTTATACAAGACACCTCATTCTTAAAAGCATCTACATGCAAACTAATCATACGAACAGATACGCCAAAACAGACGCACACTTTAACAAACTAAAACGAACTATACATAAAAAACATTAGATGCATACATCTCGTGGATCGAAGCTCTTTCGAATGGTGTGAGAGTAAAACCACATCAAAATTTATAACACTGAATTATCGGCGACTAAGTGTCAGCTATCTGACCACCGATGTGACTGCTTCTATTTTATGCAACAGGAAGAGCTCTAAAGAACGTCGTCGCAGCAACGTTGGCCTTCCCAACGTCTTCATCTAGGGAAAGCTTGCATGGATGCATTCAGCGCATATGATTGAATGGTAAGCATTTGTATTCAGCGTAGTCAATGTAATCACGGTGCTGGAGGAGCAACTGAGGTGCTGGTGGTGCAACTGAGGTGCTGGTGGTGCAACTGAGGTGCTGGTGGTGCAACTGAGGTGCTGGTGGTGCAACTGAGGTGCTGGTGGTGCAACTGAGGTGTTGGATTAAATCCAAAGAGACCAAGCCGATGTATGCGCAGATCTTAAATTTCTCATTACCCTTCTTTTTTCCAGGTCTTGAAAACCTGCAAAGTTACCAAGTTTCTGCAGGCTTGAGGAGATGACACTCATGACGGTATGCAGACGGGAGGCGAGGCAAGAGGCCGGATTGCTGAAGATAGTTGGTTGTTCAGCTGCCGGGCCATGCCACAACGCGTTCCAGGCGTTTCGATAAAATCGACAGGTTGGAGATAGGTCGATATGATTTGGGAACAGAAACGACAAGGTCTTTTTTCAATAGAGGCGTAATGTAAACTGATTTGAACTTCTTCGGAACAAATACTGTCAGTGAAACAATGGTTGAAAAATTCTACCAGAAAAGGTGCTAGGGTTACGGCATTCCTTACAAGTAGCGACGTCGGCAGCGGATCGCTGACACACTGCTTGTCTTAGGCAGCGCGCGCACTGCAGCGATGACATAGTCAGCTGTGATGCAAGTGAAATCTTGGAGCGCGCAGTCGAACGGGCACGGCGCAAATGTTGCCCGGCCGACGACGCTCGAACAGAAGAAATTTTGTTTAAAAAAAACTCATAGAATTCCTTCATGCTTCCGAAGCATCTGTATGACCCCGTCCCATAAGTTCATTCAGCGAACGCCACAGCGTTCGAAGGGTCGCTGCGTTTCGCACCGATTCAATGATCGAAGGTCGACATAATTGCGCCGCGCATCTCGCCAATATAACATACAGAAAATGTACAATAATTGTATGGGGTTCTGACTTTATTTACGATTGTACTGAGATACAATCAACATAGGTCAATAGGCCAATCAACAGGAAACTGATCGCATACCGTACATGAAGAATATTAAATACAAGTTATTGATATAAAGATAGTGTGTACAGTTGGATCCTGTACACAGTTATCCTCTCAAAATATAGTTGAATATTTTTCTCAAGAGATAACGTCGATTAGGTATGCTTACACTGACTTGGATACGTTTCGGTAGCTTGCGTATCAGCTTTGAAGCCTTGCCCCAGTATTGAAAGCAGATCAGAAGTAAGTGATGATTAACGTAAAGCCCGTCGTTGCCACATAAATAAAATGGTGCGGAAGATTCCTTGATTTACTCCACGAACTTTTCAACAGATTCGGAAATCAGGGGGGCAATCAAAACGGGTGTCAGCAATGTAGACATAGGGTTATTCATCGTAGACGACTACGAAGGCTTAATCTACGTTCATCTAACAACGGAAAAGCAACACAAAACATCGAGATATTCCGCTAACCATATAAAAGCAAAGGAAACGCGAAGTAAGCTTTAGGCTTATATTCATCACAAGAGTTTTCGATTAAGATATGGAAAGTTTACTTGACGTCACCTTTGCTTTAAAAAAAACGTCGTGAACCTGTAATATAAGCAGATTAATGCTAGAAGTACTTCCAATTAAAATATTTCGTTATAAATCAGAAATTGCGATGTATCGCAACGCAATCAAACTCTCAAACTCACAGCAACACGTTCACGCTTGGTCATGGAGTTTGGCCCATGGTTGAACTATATAAGGTTGACCCACGAAGATTTCAGTCATTCAGTTTTTCTTGTTACGTCACGTAATCGAGAAACGTAAACAATCCCGTCATTCTCATGACGTATAGGTTGACAGGTTTGATTGCATTTCGGTAGTACCTAATTGGTTAATGCCCGTGACGTCGCTTAGATCAGTGACGTCACAGGCGAAAAACAGACTACATCCGCCAAAAATGAGCTTCTCATGGGTCAACCTTATACTAGTTCAACCATGTTTTTGTTCAACCATGTTTTGGACAGTCGAAAATAAGAATGGAAAGCCATGCGGACACACGGGCACACCACCAGTCTCTGGTACGAAGATGTGACATGCTCGGGCTGGCCGTATGGCCCGTATCGATCTCGCCGCTTCTCGGTCCGTGGTGAGAACAACAGCTGATTTATTTCTAAGCCGTACGGTGCCATGCATCAAGTAATACTAACCTTGAATTTCATAAATAATTTTTAACATTTTTTTATGATTATCGTTTCATGTGATAACGATTAATCATTTGAACATGTCAAAAGTTTAATTCAAACAGCAAACAAAATTTCCTAGCAGCAGAAGAAGCGGCCGGTAATGCCATAATTATTTGAGATTAACGTTTAAAATAAATTGAGATACTAATTTCCGTCAGATCACGTGAACAGTGAATTGCATGCAACTTGAAAGATGTCAACGGTAAAACATGCACTGTTTAAATACAATATTTTTTGTTCTTCTGTAAAATTCGGCTGCTCTTCTTCAACTGTTGCGCTACGTTACACTGCGCATTGTCCTACCCAGAACCCAGCGAAATGAGCGAATGGCGCCACGTTTGGACACTCGCGGAATCCAGGTTCCTTCACAATTCTTAGGGTGTATCCCTGGCAATAGTAAATCAATTCAGTATCAGTGAACTTACCTTCTGAGGAAGAGACGAGGTATTTTAGCTATCACTTTTTCAGGAACCAGACGTCTCCACACCACACACTAAGACTGACAGCAGCGTACTGACTGACATGCATGCAGATTGCAGAGTGGAGACTGCAGCACGCCACTGGCCACACACTTGGACTCCATGAGCTATGCGTCATGGAGATCTCCACCGTAGTTCTTCCCGACTCATCAGTGTTTTATGAAACTGAAACGACAAATTGCCTCTTGCTATCGCTGAAACTAAATGAGTAATCTCTGACATGCATAATGGCTTCGACTCTCAGAGGGCTAACAGTTGGCTTTGAAATTAGCGCTCTGCTTGAATGTTGAACAATATGCCCAAAACGCACGGAGCATAGCATACAAATTGTAGGAGCCGCACAGTCTTTGTCGGCCAAGGTCGTTTTTTTCTCTTGCTTGACAAAATCAAACAACAACAACAAATGACTCACTTGTTTGTATGCAAAAGATGTCAGAAACCCGCCCATAATTTCCCAACTTTTGCATGTCAATTTGCCTTATTTATATTAGCCGCTTAATGTTTCAGAATTGCTGTACCTCATTTCTGATTTCGTAAAATCAGATTTTAAAATGATTTTTTCCAACACTAATCTTGATTACTCTTATGAATATATTTGCCAAAATTTTTATGTGTATGCTTAAAGCCTGGAACGCTAAAATTTATGAAGGCTGCTCTAGCGCTAAGGGTACTAGTCGTATCAGGATATTGCTAGAAAAATTTTATTTTTAGCGAAGGAACAATCCTGCGTTATTGAGAACGGAGACGTGAGTCATATATAAATTTAAAATAGGATTTTTACTGAGTTAAATGCCAATTATATTTAAAAATAGAGGTTACCTTAAATTTCAAAATTAAGCATTATTGGTTTCCGTGCTATTTGTGAGTAAGAACGGGTCGTTATTAATTGCAGTATATTAGTTTACAATTTAGTAGCTGAATTAGGTATGATGCGGTTTGGAAAGTCAGGATTCGTGCAACGGGAATCCCAAATTGCAAGACTGTCTTTGCCTGGTTAGGTTAGGTTTCATTATTGGTTTCCGAGGAAATGTGATTATGAACGGGTCGTTATTAATTGCAGTATTTTAGTTTACAATTTATTAGCTGAATTAGGTATGATGCGGCTTGGAAATACAGGATTCGGGCAGCGGGAATCCCAAATTGCAAGACTGTCTTTGCTTGGCAATGCCGGGCTACCCTCCTAATATATGATATGTTGTTCTCAGTGCTTGTGGCCTGACGCCACAAATACAGTACGTAGGGGTTGTTTAGCGGTGCCTGAAAATTAATATAAAGATATTGCCAAAATTCTTATTAGAATTTTGGTATGGCATTGCATGCGTATGATAAACGTATTGGATAAAAATTCAAAATTTGGTTTACAAATTGATAGAGATAAATTTAATTCAAAATACGCAAATGTTTTTTTTTTCATTCGTACAAACAAGAGCCAAATGGGAGTTTCATGTGAATACATGTTTAAAGAGGACTCCTCAATTAACTTGCATTAATTTTATTCGTATTAACGGGATTCGAAATGACAGGTTTCTTAAATTTCGGAGATTTTAGATTAATACAGGCAACGCCGGGCTAACCTGCCGACATAACGTCCTTGTGAAAGTTTCTTGATGTAGTCTGAAGCCTGGCGCTGTTGGTACATAAGGGTCTGGAGCGCGTATCCATTCTATCTGTCCTGTCAGCATAACCTGGAAATGGAATTGTATTTTCCAGGCGATGAAAAAAAATCAGCCCCAACGAGAAGCTCCAATGGACAAGTGAACAAGCACTATAATTTACAGCACACGACTCTGACTGCAGGTAGTTCGTCTTTAAAGACTAAAAATGTTAAAAATTCTTATATTTGATGACGCTTTGATATAAGCAGACGATGAGTTTCGAGGCTTCAGTTCCACGTAATTTTTTCAAAGATAATTCGTCGCATGGTAACGCACTGCTTTTCTGATAGTGCTACCCACAAGAGCAGAGCGCTGGCAATTTATAATCAATGGCATCAGTGGCTGATTACTTGATTACTTGATGCATTTGTTCATGTAATAAGCCCAGTTAAATTGCTTAACTCTTCAATGTGTCGATGAATAGAGAACCCGTAACCATGGAACATACTAGACTGACACAGATTCAAAGTAAGCGTAACTTTGTCATTCAACCTTCAATAGAGATAATTTTAACCTTCTTAAAATAGCCAGTTATTTCCGCCACGACGGGCGGGATTTGTCCTTCAGGATCGGCTGAGGACGCCAACGCGTGGTTCTGGCGAGCTATACCTAATGAGAGAGCTCTTCTTCTTCCCGCCGCCCTCCTTGAATAAGAGCGTTATTCCCGCCCCCCTCCTTGAATAAGAGCGTTCTTCCCGCTACCCCTCCTTGAAAAAGAGCGAGTTATTCCCGCCGCCCCTTCTTGAATAAGAGCGTTCTTTCCGCCGCCCCTCCTTGAATAAGAACGTTCTTCCCGCCACCCTTCCTTCAATAAGAGCGTTATTCCCGCCGCCCCTCCTTGAATAAGAGCGAGTTATTCCCGCCGCCCCTCCTTGAATAAAGAGTGCGTTCTCTTACCGTCCCTCGTTAATAAAGAGTGCAGTTGTATTGACGCATTTTATATGAATTAAAGCACATTTACTGCTGCGTCCTACGATAAATGAGAGCAGGTTTTCTACGTCTCCCCCCACAAAAAAGAGCAAATTTTTTATGAAGACTACTTAAACAAACGTCTCTAGACAACGGACGTCCCTAGATGAGTTCGAACAATTTTTCTATTATATCCGTCCTTACACTAGAGCATGTTTCTATGGCCATATACTATCAACTCAAACAACCTAATCCGCTTCACTCAATCCGTCAATGTTCGTTCCAGCAAAGCTCGGATCATAAAATGAATGGCAGCAAAAACCGCTTGCAACCCAGCAAGCTCCTGTAGATCCGAGCAATTAGTCAGTCATGTGGTCAATGCCACAACCTATCAGAAGCCAATGCCATAGCCTATCAGAAGCCAATGCCATGGCCTATCAGAAGCCAATGCCACAGCCTATCAGAAGCCAATGCCATAGCCTATCAGAAGCCAATGTCACAGCCTATCAGAAGCCAATGCCGTAGCCTATCAAAAGCCAATGTCATGGCCTGTAAGAAGCCAATGCCACAGCTTATCAGAAGCCAGTGCCACAGCCCATCAGAAGCCAATGCCATAGCCAATCAGAAGCCAATGCCACAGTCTATCAGAAGCCAATGACATAGCCTATCAGAAGCCAATGCCATAACCTATCAGATGGCCAATACGATATCCAATCATGTTTCCAATGTAAAAGCTAATCAGACGGCCAATGCAATAGCCACTCAATGCAGTGAGTTGCAGGAGTGGACGCTATGTCACCGTCTAGATTGGAACGCTGCTACGCGCTTCCTGAGGACGGCGATCCTTCGAATTCTAGGAATCACCGCAGCCTTTATAGCTGACCTTGAGGGTCTCTTAGCTGACCTTGAGAGTCCCTAACAGACTGTATTGAATGTGACCTTCAATGTAATAATGGCAGAGATTGTTTTCGTACCTCATGCCAATCACGGTTCGTTCCGTAAGGCGCGTTCACATTTTCATTCCGGTCACGAGCCGTTCTCACTTCAGTTCATGTCGTATCACTTATGCCATGCAGTCACGCAGCGTTTCCAACTGATGCATTTGCATGGTACGTTGAGACGGTGTCTGGCATGTATAATTAAAATCTAACAATCTGATATACTCGGTAGAAAAATAGTTGGCAACGCTGCAATCACGTCTCGGTGAAAATATATATTGCCTTGATCGTGGCTGGACCACGCCGTGCAAGGCAGATGCCTTGCACGACTGATATGAATATGTTTCTATGGAAATGCATTCATGAATATTGGGCTGGACCATGACTGGCATATGCCTGACACGTGCCCGGCAGTATGGTGAGAACAAAGCCTAAAGCGCTTCATGAGAGTATATTCATCGACTGTTGATTTTTCTTGCGTTAACTGAGAATCTCTCATAAGTTTCTTGGTTAAAATAAAAACAAGTCTGAATTTTCATTACCTGTGTGAGC
Organism: Hyalella azteca; assembly: GCF_000764305.2. NCBI lineage: Eukaryota > Metazoa > Arthropoda > Malacostraca > Amphipoda > Hyalellidae > Hyalella > Hyalella azteca. Next base: position 114,381 of record NW_025938854.1, on the reverse strand, counting down.
CGATTACGACGACGCATGCGCAGAAGATGGTTCCCTTCCTCCTCGGAAGCCGTATGAACTGTATAATATACCTTTTTGGAACAATACGATAATTTTGTTGATTATTCATTTACGTACAGACCTCAAAACGCTGGTTTCCATGTATTCGCGATCTTCCAACCTATGAGATGAATTTGCTCTTCCCTTGTTACATATTTTAAAGAAACAATGATCACAAGCCCAAAATTACGGTGTCAGGCTCAAAGCTCCGCAATTAACTGCGGTAAACAGAAGACGTCAGTACAATCAACGTCACCTCTCTTGTCCACTCAATTGAATGCTCTGGCACACTAAGTCAAGTACGTGGAATAGTCAATAATTCGAGGAGTGCTCAGTCTTTGCAGTAGAATCGATCATGTCCCTAATGGAGCATATTTACTAATTCGAGGCGCACTCAATAGTTCAATTTACAATCACTAATTCGTGGCACAGTAAAGAGTTAGTAGTACATGCACTAGATCTTGGCAAATCCTGGCAAGCACTAGTAGGAGGCGCATTCATAAGTAGTCATACAGCAAGAATTTGGTCGAAATATATTTTCATAATCAATTTCAATTTTATTCGCAAGTATTTGCTGAATGCTCTTGTTATCGATGTCCACGTACACGTAGCCTAAGAGAACGTACACGTAGAGTAAGAGAATATAAATGTAAGTACATCTGTGTTGTCGTAGCGCATTAGTTAACATCTTTGGTTACATACATCAAATATAGATATCATTTCAACTAAACTAAATGATCCGTCATACAAAACAATATTTTTAATTTCGAATAAAAAATCTCGTCTTCACTACTTGGTATTGAATGTCTCACGAATGCACAACCACGTTACTCGATATTTTCCACCGCTACATTTACTATTCTCTACGACACTTTAAAATAGGAAATAATGAAACAACCCATAAAAGTTAGCGACGTTTAATAGAAAATTTCAAAATATCGTACGTCTCAAGATCTAGAATACTAGGCACGAGGAATTGCTGCAGTCACGTGGAATGGCCTTGACTTAAATTGCAGGAACTGCGCTTACAGCTTCGGCTGATCGTTTTACAATATATATGAATGACTAAATAATTTTCGTCCAATGCTGCGCAGAAATAAATATCACCTTATATACTAAAATAAATTCAATTCCATGACACAAAACAGGAGAAATATTTCAATGGAGAAATGCAGTGCCGATGTTGAAAACATATTTGCGAACTGAAGCCTGTCTTGTTGAACTCAAATACGAAGGACATACGGTCGTGCGATAATGCATCAGTCACGTTCACGGACATCTCTATAGCATCAGTCGCGTTCACGGACATCACTATATCATCAGTCGCGTTCACGGACATCACTATATCATCAGTCGCGTTCACGGACATCTCTATAGCATCAGTCGCGTTCACGGATATCTCTATAGCATCAGTCGCGTTCACGGACATCTCTATAGCATCAGTCGCGTTCACGGACATCTCTATAGCATCAGTCGCGTTCACGGACATCACTATAGCATCAGCGGTCTCTCAGAAGCGATGAAATGATTCGAGAGTGAAGCAAATATCGTCTTCGTTGGCATGGCGATAGACGTAAAAAATAGAATTTGTTACAATGAAAGATTTCTCATAATACTCAAAAATTGGCAATAAAAGTAGCAAAAACTGGAAATGGCAACACGAGAAAGAAATGCTTGGTAATGGAAGACAAGTTTCGTGTGCTGGTGTAAACACTTGGCTTAAAAAGTGCAGCAGAGTTTAACTTGTTAGTCTATTGCACTGGTGCCAATGATCATAAGAGTGTAACTTGTTAGTCTATTGCACTGGTGCCAATGATCATAAGAGTGTAACTTGTTAGTCTATTGCACTGGTGCCAATGATCATAAGAGTTTAACTTGTCAGTGTATCGCACTGGTGCCAATGATCACAAGAGTGTAACTTGTCAGTGTATCGCACTGGTGCCAATGATCACAAGAGTGTAACTTGTCAGTGTATCGCACTGGTGCCAATGATCACAAGAGTGTAACTTGTCAGTGTATCGCACTGGTGCCAATGATCACAAGAGTGTAACTTGTCAGTGTATCGCACTGGTGCCAATGATCACAAGAGTGTAACTTGTCAGTGTATCGCACTGGTGCCAATGATCACAAGAGTGTAACTTGTCAGTGTATCGCACTGGTGCCAATGATCACAAGAGTGTAACTTGTCAGTGTATCGCACTGGTGCCAATGATCACAAGAGTGTAACTTGTCAGTGTATCGCACTGGTGCCAATGATCACTAGAGTGTAACTTGTCAGTGTATCGCACTGGTGCCAATGATCACAAGAGTGTAACTTGTCAGTGTATCGCACTGGTGCCAATGATCACTAGAGTGTAACTTGTCAGTGTATCGCACTGGTGCCAATGATCATAAGAGTGTAACTTGTTAGTGTATCGCACTGGTGCCAATGATCACTAGAGTGTAACTTGTTAGTGTATCGCACTGGTGCCAATGATCACAAAGAGAGAGAAAGAGGTTTAGCAGCTCGAGCAACCGATCACCGGTCGATTGTTTCCGGTACCTTAACCCGTCCACTTTCCATCACAATCTCATTCAATACACAAGGAACCTTAATGGCATTGTTTTTGAAGGAAACAAGGGCAAGGGTAATGATTACGGTGGACTACAGGCAATTGAAGATAATAGGTGAAAGAATCGAACGTTAATTTGCAAAATAAAGAAATTAAGAAAATAATCCGCTACATTTCAGAAACATCGCTGAGGAAAAACTGGGACGGCAGTTTGAACACAAATAAAACGAACCCACCTATCATTTTGAAGCGCACCGATAACTTTGCGTACAGTTCTGTCATAATTAAGAGATAACTAACGCTCCAGCGAGTCGTGCTTTGATTTTACGTTAATTGAGGTAAGAATACAAGCTAAAAAGTGTCATACTCTTTCGGACAACCACACGTCTAGTGTATTATTAGTTATATCCAAAACACATTAGTGAGCCAAATATGAGTTTTTATTCCCTATAGAAGCACTGGTAAGGACAGGATACACATTTCCATCATACCTACACATTTTTACATTAGAAAAATGTTCACAAAAGTGTTCAATTTTCTGCCGTATATCCTCTTTATGATTATTTAAAAATTAGATTGTTTTTTCCCGAGTTCTTCGCCTTCTCCAAAGTATGATCAGAACTGTTATTAGCTTTCAGAGAGAACTAGTTTATCTATCGTTTCTATCCTCTGAAAAGTCCCGGTCTTCGAGACAATGTGGTCCCATTTTTATCACCTTTACTGCGGTTACAGTTCATCATACGATCTTAAACGTACAATTGGCAGACTGCGTTATTAAGTAATCAAAGGGGGGGCTGCCTTGGACGAGTCTCCAGAGCTCCCTCAGCTCCAAAAAGAAGAAGAAGAAGTAATCAAAGGTAAAAAATACATAGAAAAATAGTACAAAAGTGGAATTGATAAGCTCGATGTTGGAATGTGATCGCTAAAATAAAGCAGGCAGGTTGCCATAAGTTACCTCGAATCAATTTAAATAGAACAAAAACACAAATACGAAAATTGGTCATACTTAAAAAAATATTAGATGGGAAGTTCAATGCTTGGCAATATACTGATAAAACAATTAGGGAACGATTGATTACTATACTATTAGATTTGAATACGAACAATTTTAAGAGGTAACGCTGAGAGGATGTGGATTTGAAAGCGGAAGTAGATCCGTGGTAGCAGAGGGAAGGAGCAACGGCGTAGCTGAGATGCAGATCAGCTAGACTGCAGGTCACAGCTTCTGCCTGCCAGGCAAATAAGCTTGTAACATCGTTGTATGATGTTGATTTAACCAAACCGCGTTTAATTCAGCTTTGATTCAACTTCAGATGTCTAGCAGGCTCGTCTTTAGAATGTTACTGAGCAGTTTCGATTGCTCAGCTCAACATCGCTCAATGATCCACGTCACCATCGCATTCATTTCTCAAGGCTGCGTTTGTGTTTCGTTCAAAATCGTTCCAGGAGCCAAACTGAGAAAGGAAAATTAATACAAATTTTATGTTTTTGACAGGAGCCGAATTTCAAGGGAGTCACACTGACTCCCCTGAGATGAGGCAGAGAGGAAGCACGTGGAGGGTGAGAAGTGTAGGCTGGGAGGAGCAGGAGGCTGAGAAGTGTAGGCTGGGAGGAGCAGGAGGCTGAGAAGTGTAGGCTGGGAGGAGCAGGAGGCTGAGAAGTGTAGGCTGGGAGGAGCAGGAGGCTGGATGTGAGAACAGCTTGTGTGCTGACGGAGGTTGTGGTTTAGTCGCTGTTGCCTGCAGGTGAGGTAGAAAACATTAGTTATATACACGACTTGGGATTAGCATATGACAAACACGCATGACTTGCTCCTAGCATACAACAAACACGCGTACTTGGCTTTTGCATACGGCAAACACGCATATGATTTGCTTCTTGCATACAACAAACATGCATATGATTTGCTTCTTGCATACGACAAACATGCATATGATTTGCTCCTTGCATACGACAAACATGCTTATGACTCCTCCCTTGCATACGACCAATATGCATACAAATTGTACTTTGTAAATGACAAACAGACATACAACTTTCTCTTTACATACAACAAAAACGACATCAGAGTGATCAGACTTCATTAAGTACCACAACAAACATGACGTTTGACTTTCCATTTTGGGCAAATTAAAAAGAATGTGATTAAGAATTACCTCAGCAGCTGAAACAATAGCAAAGTTTAGCACTACGCAGTTAAGTTTACGAAAAGCTACACGTAAACTGCCTGCCAATGGTGCAGATATGAAACACAGAATTCTTCGAAACAGGCCATAAACTCGATGCATTTGTGTTAATGTGGCACGATTTAATATGGAAAGCTAACATATTATCTTTCATACCATTTAATATGGTAAGATAACATCTTATCATTCATACCATTTGATATGGTAAGATAACATCTTATCATTCATACCATTTAATATGGTAAGATAACATCTTATCATTCCCACCATTTAAACGAAGTTGAAGGAACCTCGCCCAATGGCAAGCGTAGCACATGTGTAGTTAGTAGCCCACTCTGAATGAGTGCTATGCAGGCTTTAATGGAAGACTTCTCATTTTATAGCATTTATGAGTGCTAGATGTGACTGTGCAGACTTTAATGGAGTGTTAAATGTGACTGTGCAGACTTTAATGGAAGACTTCTCATTTTATAGCATTTATGAGTGCTAGATGTGACTGTGCAGACTTTAATGGAGTGTTAAATGTGACTGTGCAGACTTTGATGGAAGACTTCTCATGTTATAGCATTTATGAGTGCTAGATGTGGCTGTACAGACTTTAATTGGAAGACTTCTCATCATCATTTTATAGCATTTATCAAGATAAGTGTCATTAAATTTAGTGAAATTGCTGGTCATAGATTACTTATAATATTCATTTAATCATGTCCATTTCAATTGACGATAACAAAAGTTATTTATTCACAGCAAGTCATTCCTCAATAATTCCAGTCGTTGAATAAAGAGATGGCATGATTAGAGAAATGTTTATAAAGTTTATCATGCATGAATCGAACCAAGGCCATCATTAACTGAGTGTCATGAATGCAAGGAGCTGCCATACGGACTTGTGGTATGATGTCAAAGTGAGGATGGAGTCTTGAACACAACACGAGATGGTGGCCATGACGAGAGTTCAAATAGAACAAGTTAGCAAGAAACATTAGGGAGAAACGTTAGCAAGGAACGTTTGGAATAAACGTTAACAAGAAAAGTTAGCAAGAAACGTTAGCAAGGAACGTTAGGAAGAAACGTTAGCAAGGAACGTTAGCAAGGAACGTTAGCAAGGAACGTTAGCAAGAAACGTTAGCAAGAAACTCCCAGGCGTTGCAAAGAAACGCTAGGCGGCGGAGATTGGCTACCATGGCAGCTTCCTTGACTTCCCACTCCCTGCTGTCGTCAAGCTTGCTTCTTTGACCCTGTAAAGCAGTAAGCAGTAAGCGTGAGTGTTAATTAACCTAAACATCCTAGAGCCCTGTGAGACAGTAAGCAGTGAGCGTGAAGTTAATTAACCTAAACATCCTAGAGCCCTGTAAAGCAGTAAGCAGTAAGCGTGAGAGTCAATTAACCTAAACATCCTAGAGCCCTGTGAGGCAGTAAGCAGTGAGCGTGAAGTTAATTAACCTAAACATCCTAGAGCCCTGTAATGCAGTAAGGCAGTAAGCGTGAGTGTTAATTAACCTAAACATCCTAGAGCCCTGTAAAGCATTAAGCAGTAAGCGTGAGTGTTAATTACCCTAAACATATACAGTCCTGCTAGGTGGTAATCAGCAAGCAAAAGTATAATTCTTCAATAAATTGCAGTTGACCCTCCAATGGATTAGCTGCACGTGATGATTATCACTAGAATGAGATATTAAATATTTGTACAATAAACTGTACATTCTCCAGTAGGCGAGATCCTTGCGCGAGAAAGGCAATCAACTATCAAAAGCAACCAACCCATATAAATAGTAAGGAGATAAAGCATGGTTGGAAGAACACTGATGGAATGTTGTTTTGTCTTGAATAGCCGTCATAAATTCGCTGATAGATTTAGGAGCTTTTAAGTATTGTTTGATGGTACGGTTCCTGATCGCAAAATGTTTGAGCTGCCGGCGCTGAGCGAGAGCCCAATACTTCATCAGCAGCTGATGATGCAACTCTAGGGCAGGGCGAGGCTACCTTATCTTGACACGAGAAATATTTTCTCTTAGATGCTCGAGTTCTTTCGTGTGTATTTAGAGAATACACAAGTTGGTTAGTCAGCACACCAACTGCCGGAAAGAATGAAGGCAACTGCAAGACATTCAATTGAAAAGATTTTGCTCGCTCGCCCAGCTCTTCTGTACTTTAAGTTTATTTCTGACATGAAAGGCACAAAAAAGGTAAAAAAATAAGCTTATATCCTCACATGAGTGTTCGCAACAAAGCCTTATTATTAAGGCGAAGCGTTGGAAGAAAAGTTAGAAGTCGTTACAAACAAGAAGCGTTCACCAACACCAAGACGAGGGGCCAAAGCAAAGAAGCCCAGTGAGAAGTAAACATTAAACGTTAGGATGATGAAAAATTCAGATGAAAATGAAGTTGTGATCAAATGCGGACTGCAGCACGATCTTAATGCGAAAAGAGTCCGCGGTGACTCAATAGCATTAGTACCGGCATTGGTATTGAATAAGTAGTGGCGTTTAACCAGCATCGAATAGCAGTAGTGGCATTATAGTAGTATAGAATAAGAGAAATGGCAGTACAGAAGAGTTGAAGTATGAGTATATTTACATATAGGAGCATAGGAAGGAGCTTCACCATCAGGCATGATCTGGCGGGTAGCGCCGTATGGAGTCATGCCGGCCTGAGAGGCGCCCTTGTTGCTGCCGCTCTGCAGGCCGATGATCTTGTGGCTGTCTTCGCTGATGTGCTTCTGAGCCTCTGCAATGCGGGCAATACGTTACACACAGCAATGTTACGTCCCTTTGCCAGCTTATTGAATAAAATTATAACACATCAACAATAATACATGAAATTTAATTTTGATTTATGTAGGAGATATTATCAATCGAGACAGGTTCGTGGTCCACGCCAGCGCTGTCTGCTCAGACTAAAGACTGTACCCACCTGCCAGGATGATCTGTACCCACCTGCTTATTGTAGGAAACATTGCAACACATTTGTGGCAAGGAATGTAGTGAATAAGCCATCAGCACTGAACATGAATGAGTATTGTAGAAAACATTGCAATACATTTGTGGCAAGGAAATAAGACATCAGCAACTTGTTCCCTAAAGGAAGAATTTTACTGGGATAAAGTACTTAGAAACTGTCTATAATATATTTCAGCTATTAATATGAAAATCGCACTACTGAGTATCCCGAGAAACTACTAAACTCAGTACACTGCAGAAAAGCCCAATAAAAAAAACTATACAAATCCTAACTAAATACACTGTACAGGCAATAAACGAAGTGCAAAATGACGTACTACAAGGCAGAGATGCAACTTATTGCACTAATTTCTAAATTGTGAGCACTGTACAGAATGTAAACTAAGTGCACTGCAAAAATCCTAAACCTAAAGTACACTGTGAAAACCTGAACAGTACAGAAGTAGACTGTACTTCTAACCTGAACAGTACAGATGAAGTTAGATTTTTAGTACACTGTACAGAATCCAAGCTCAGTACACCGCCAACGCGCTAAACTAAGTGCGCTGTAAATATCAACACCAGGGGCCATACTTTCAAAACTCGCTAAGTGAACGTAAGTACTTACGATAATTTTTCTTGTCTATGATTGGTGGATTTTGCTTGAAAGGCCGTCAGTGATTGGCTGATGAACTTACGATCTCTTAACTTTTTTTGGAATTATAGGCCCAGGCTCACTGTGAACGCAAAGCAGCCCTGATACTCGAGGAGCAAGCATCGCACCCACAAGGTGTCAGGTGATTAAACTACCATGCCATCATACTAGCATGCGGTAGATACCATGCCATCATACTAGCATGTGGTAGATACCATGCCATCATACTAGCATGTAGTAGATACCATGCCATCATACTAGCATGTAGTAGATACCATGCCATCATACTAGCATGTGGTAGATACCAAGCCATCATACTAGCATGTGGTAGATACCATGCCATCATACTAGCATGTGGTAGATACCAAGCCATCATACTAGCATGTGGTAGATACCATGCCATCATACTAGCATGTGGTAGATACCATGCCATCATACTAGCATGTGGTAGACGAGGGGTCGATTGAAATGAACTGCGATTGAAATATTCCGAGAAATGATAATGCGGGAAGAAGAAACAGCGATATTTTTCGAGTTGCTTAGGCTATAGTTACAGCTTGTGAAGATGCCTCACCATGCCACCCAATGCGTATATGCAGTCGACAACCTGACGAAGAAAAGGAATACAACATTAAAAACAAAATACTAACATAACATTAATGCAATACTGGCAGAAATACTCGAAATTGATTTAGGATTAGGCTCCGCTAACAGTAAAATTGAGAAATAATGCTGCGGTGGAAGAAAAGTGTTACTTGTAAGACAACATTATTAGAATGAAGGCGGTGGAAATACACTGCAATCAGGAAGGTGTAGAAGTGCACAGTAATGTTGACGGTTTTAAGGGCCACCGTAATCAGGAAGATGTTGAGGTTCACAATAATGTTGACGGTTTCAAGGGCCACCGTAATCAGGAAGATGTTGAGGTTCACAATAATGTCGACGGGATTAAGGGCCACCGTAATCAGGAAGATGTTGAGCTTCACAATAATGTTGACGGGATTAAGGGCCACCGTAATCAGGAAGATGTTGAGCTTCGCAGTAATGTTGACGGTATTAAGGGCCACCGTAATCAGGAAGGTGAGAGGTTTGCATTAATGTTGACGGTATTAATGGCCACAGCAATTAGATTGTAATTAGATCTATTTCAGCGCATGAGGAAGTGACCTTTCCAGCCCTACGCAAGGCCGTCGAAAGCGCTGAGCCGTGACAGGCACGCGTCGGTGGGCACGGTCACATCTGAGGCGCCAGTGACTATGTCCACTCGGGAGGGCGTTCTAGTGGCATCGTTCATGGGGCCAAACTACCTGGCACTTAGGCAGCTTATCTTATATGTCTATGAGGGATCTGAGATTTAGACTAGTATCAACTGTACGGTCTATACTAGTAAAGCACGTGGAAGACACAAGCCTATTTGAAGCTGAGGTGCTATATCTGGAGGCTCTAGAATCATTATACATTTACTGATTTTTGTCGTATTGCATGAATCCTACGTAAACTGGACCAACGTGCGACCACACGCTGCTGTGATCCAAGAGGAACAGTTTTTTTTAGTGACGAGTTAACAGGGAAACAAAAAATATAGCCAGCCTTCGTTGAAATGGACACGTCTTGTCCTCGACGAACTGATGCGAGAGCTTCTCGTCTTCACGTGTGTAGAGTTCCTCGGATTCATCGGATAGTTCAAATAGAAATTAGGTTCCGTGTCGCCGAAACTGCTACTCACACACACACTTTCTGTCATATGTGTGCCGGCACTTCTCTTCGGTAAGAATTTGTGTACAGTGGAGATGTACAGTTGAATTCCTGTGTTCTACATACTACACTCGATTTATCATGTAATATTGTTTAATTGATCATTAATGCGTAAATATCATCAATAAGTAGGCAGTAAAGAATATAATACATAATAGTGATGGTGTATTACAACTAAATTTCATTTTGACTGAATAAAAATAAAACGAGACGACAAATAGTTAGCAGAAAAATATGTTCGCATTTAAACTTCAATTTTTCCACTCAATGCGCAGGGTGACTTTTTTCTCAAATATGTGACCGAAATTCTTAAGCAAGAAAAGTTGCTCATCCTATGTCCTCGCAATTTGTTTCTAAGTCATAAATTCTTCAGGCAATTAGCATCTAGCATTACAGCAAATTAAACCGTGAAATCGGCGTTTTTATTAACGTTGACAAGCGATCATCTAAGAAAGCTGGAGAATGTGTCATTCGTCGTTCCGGTAACTGAAAGAGACAGCCTCGCTTGTTCTTCTGAAGGTCGGACTCGCGGTGATATTGTTGGCATCATTAACGCCCGAGTCATGATCAACACATGGCCGACAAATAACGACAAGACAATGAAGAGAAAAAATGCGGAAACTGGTGTCATCTATGAAGATCTTTCCGTCTTAGCAAGAAGTTTGTGGCGATCAAGAGAAAGCGGATATAACTTTAGCATTAGTACAGACTGCTCGTAATGAAATCGGATATCACTTTAGCATTAGTTCAGACTGCTCGTAATGAAATCGGATATCACTTTAGCATTAGTTCAGACTGCTCGTAATGAAATCAACGATAATGAGCGGCATGCGCTGCTGGCAGTTACATCAGGTGCTGCTGCCTCGCACGGTCAGGGTTCCTTCCGCTGAGCGCCTCAGCGCTGCGAATGTCAAGGCCGCTCGGTGGGAGACAATTCGTTTGCAGATTGGCTGCGATATTTACGAGGATTGCAATCATCATTTCAGGAACTGAATAATTCCAGCATGTGGAGACATGCCACACACGAGGGCAACTCAGTAAACCCTGAAGTCCTGCCGGACTCTTTAGAGATGCCGAAGACTCTTTAGAGGTGCCGAAGACTCTTTAGAGGTGGCAGGTTAGGTGTGGCCACTTCTCATACAAATAAGGTAAATAGTGAGCAGCTATTTATTCTTGCTATAATGCACCCCTTTGCTGTAATTATCTTGTTTTTTTTTATTATTCCTATCAAGTAAATATACTCAATTATCGTTGGGAAGAGGGAATCTATTTCCTCTTGAAAGGCCAACTCTTGGAGCGGTAGTAAATTTTCAAAGCGAGATATTTGGGACTACGTTTTGGCACCGGCACTCAGTTCCTCCATTTAGTGACGTCATCACAACAGCTGCTACGTGCGTGACGTCATCACAACAGCTGCTACGTGCGTGACGTCATCACAACAGCTGCTACGTGCGTGACGTCATCGCAACAGCTGCTACGTGCGTGACGTCATCGTACGTCATCGCAACAGCTGCTACATGCGTGACGTCATCGCAACAGCTGCTACGTGCGTGACGTCATCGCAACAGCTGCTACATGCGTGACGTCATCACAACAGCTGTAGCAATAATCGTAAGGCGAATGCATCAGAAAGAAAGAGCAATTAGGGAACTTTTGAGGGCTTAAGTTGGGTACAAAAGTTACGGTCGCCGTAACTTCTTAGATGACGCTACGTAACACACCGTAACCGACATGTGCAAGCAGCACAGTTGACAGGTGCACGCAGCACAGTAGACATGTGCACGCAGCACAGTTGAAAGGTACACGCAGTACAGTTGACAGGTGCACGCAGCACAGTTGAAAGGTACACGCAGCACAGTTGACAGGTGCACGCAGCACAGTTGGCAGGTGCACGCAGCACAGTTGAAAGGTACACGCAGCACAATTGACAGGTGCACGCAGCACAGTTGACAGGTGCACGCAGCACAGTTGACAGGTGCACGCAGCACAGTTGACAGGTACACGCAGCACAGATTGACAGGTGTACTCATCACCCACCCCACCAGTTCTCCCCCACCAGTGGGCGCCATACAAGACAGGTGGGCGCCGCTCATTTAGGACTTGTATGACCCAGAGCCCTCGCTGCCCTCGAGGTCAGCACTCAGTCTGAGTCACCGCGCAGCGCTCAGTTCCTGGACGTCGCCAGAACGCAACAAGCGCGACGACAGCTACATCGCGTCGATGCACGCGTCTAACTCAACACTTAATATGGTAGCTTGTAGTTTTGAAAGAGAATCAAGACACGAAAACGTTATTAATTCTTATTACGAGTTATTGCGAGTGAGGAAAGTTATTACAGCGTCGTTGCAAACGTCTAACTCAACACTTATTATAGTAGCTGGTAGTTTTAAAAAGAATCAAGAAATGGAAACGTTATTAATTCTTAATATGAGTTATTGAGTGCGAGGAACGTCGTTACAGCACACAAGAAGAAGTTATTCAGAAGCACATAAGAAATGTTTGCTGATGAGCTTAGAGAAGTAAACGAGACCTGCTGGCAGCCAAGGCGAATATTACTACATAGGGTAGTGTACTGTAAGACAACATAGTCCACGGAACGCATAGTAATGCGTTTAAGTTCAATAATACATGAAATAGTTACAAATAAGCATAGTTATTAGTGCAGAAATAGATGCCCGGCCATCATAATGAACGCATCAGTCACCCCGTGACGACCAACACGTCCGCCAAGTTTTTGCTTTATTTTTTGAGCGCAGGAACAAATTAGGCGAAATGGATAGCAGGGATTTAGCTCGGGCACCACACGCGCTGTAGCTTACGGACAGATTTGGTGAACTGAGTTGGGTTAAAGACGGGGGCAAAGGCAGAGCGATGATTGCGCCCACGACGAACCAAATGCAGCCTCAATTGCCACAGAAAACAGAGATACATCGAATTAAATGCTGCCACAATTGCCACAGAAAACAGAGATACATCGAATTAAATGCTGCCACAATTGCCACAGAAAACAGAGATACGTCGAAAAAATGGTGTCACAATGGCACAAACAAGAGATACATCGAATTAAATGCTGCCACAATTGCCACAGAAAACAGAGATACATCGAATTAAATGCTGCCACAATTGCCACAGAAAACAGAGATACGTCGAAAAAATGGTGTCACAATGGCACAAACAAGAGATACGTCGAACCTAATGCTGCCACAATGGCCACAGAGGACCGAGATACGTCAAAAAATTGTAGCCATGCACAATTTCATAGAGGACAGAGATACGTCGAAAAAATGCAGCCACAATTGCAGAAAACAGAGATACGTCGAAGCAAATACAACCACAAAGGCCACAGAAAACAGTGATACGTCTAATCAAATGCCGCCACAATTGCCACAGGCAACAGAGATCCCTCGAATCAAATGCCGCCACAATTGCCACAGAAAACAGAGATAGGTACATCGAATTAAATGCAGGCACAATTGCACAGAGGACAGAGATGCGTCGAACCAAATACCGCCACGATTGCCACAGAGGACAGAGATACGTCGAACCAAATACCGCCACGATTGCCACAGAGGACAGAGATACGTCGAATGCTATGAAGTAATCATAAAAAGATGTTAGGTTAGTGTGTGCTGTGTATGTGTACATGATTGTGCACGGCTATGAAGTAATCATAAAAAGATGTTAGGTTAGTGTGTGCTGTGTATGTGTACATGATTGTGCACGGCTATGAAGTAATCGTAAAAAGATGTTAGGTTAGTGTGTGTTGTGTAAGTGTAAGATGTTAGGTTAGTGTGTGTTGTGTAGGTGTACATGATTGTGCGCTGCTATGAAGTAATCATAAAACACAAAGCACAGGTGCCCGGTGACGTGACCGCACACCTCGAGCTCCTGATGCCGTCCTTTAAATGGACCCTCATGCGCCGCCTCAACCCTACATGGCATGCCTCCACGCGCAGCAAACCTCTATTTCCTACTTATATTTCATAGAGGCTCCTTGGTAGCTTCGTAGCTAGAACGTTACGAATTGTGGTAAAGGGAAATTGTCTGGTCTGGTTTACACTAGGCGGGTATTACGTGGAGCTTCGTGAGACCCAGTTGGTTCCAGTGTTGGAATATTACGCAAAATTGTTAATTACGCACATGAACAAAAAAATATAACTCAGTACTCACTGCAGTGAGTGACAGAGAGCGCATTTTCTCGTCGCCAAAAACGTGAAGTCACGGACGGACAGACAGACAGACGGACGGGCGGACATGGCGAGCACAATAGCGCCTCTTTCCATAAATGAGAAAATGCGCTAAAAACATCCAGAGTAACTATGTTCAAGCATTACATTATTTTCGCTTGCTATAAATCTTATGTGAGACGTGCCCTCGAAGTTCGTTTGAACCAGACGCCACGATAAATGCTTCGTAGAATAATAATAATAATAATTACAAATGTACCTAAATAATAAAATAGTAAAGAGTTAATCGAGTGATACACTGACCATGTAGAGATTCTTGTTCTCGTATAGGTCGTTGACTTGGAAGAGGTCCTGACTCTTGAGACCGTACGCCTCACAACCCTTCAGGAACATCTCTATGTTCTCTCTCTGTGGGGTGTTAAGCACCTCATTAGATTAACTTTATGCTCAAGGTAACACATTAAGTAGAAAGGAGACTCACAAGCTAGGTTTATCGTGTCACACATCATGACAAGCAAAAGAATCACTAAGAATATGCTACGTATAATGCACACAGTTCAGATATTTTTCGAGGCGAAATGATATGAATATCAGTAACATAAACGCACCAGGGCTTCGACACATGGTAAAAACTGTAGAGAAATAAATGATTAGTTGGTATACTTGAGAACAGGTGCTAAGCTGACCTGTTTGAAGGGAGCCTTCATGGTGTTCACTTTCTTGACGAGGCCGGGCTGTAGCGCGTTCAGCAGTCTGCAAGGCAGTCACATTACTCTATAGCAACTCGATCATAAAATGTTTTCATAAAAATATAATGTACAAGACTCTAGTATTAACTCGATCATCAAATGTTTTCATGAGAAATTTCAAGAAAAAGACTCTAGCATTATTTTTAGGTAATAAATGCTATGTCAAAAACTCGATCATCAGGTATGGATCAAATATACTAAGTCAAAGAATCGATTATCATGAGTGCTTTTTAAATAATAATAAGTCAAACTTTGTCAACGCAGTAAATCATTGTAATTCTACCGCAATGAACATTGAAAATGACCTAACATGTTAGTTATAGTTGTGGCATTGTAGCGAACATCCTCTAGATATTGTCAGTCGTCCTCATCGGGTGGGAACTAGAAAAACTGCTAAGTAGTCAATAGTTTTGAAGAATCGGTATCATAAAGGACATAGAAAAAAATATTACAATAAAATAAATTGGAATGACGAAAATATTTTATTGCTTGAATATATTTCTATGAGGTGATCCTGGAAAAAATATAACTCAGTACGCACTGCAGTGAGTGACAGAGAGCGCATTTTCTCGTCCGTCCGCGAAGTCACGGACAGACGGACAGACAGACGGACATGACGAGCACAATAGCGTCTTTTTCCCATAAATGAGAAAATGCGATAAAAAGGAGACCTACTGGCAGATGGCAATGCCGACCAGTAAAGAGGAGAAGACTTACTGGCAAATGTCAACACATAAATGAGAGAAGAGATTCACTGGCAGATGGCAATGCCGAGCAGTAAAGAGAAGACTAACTGGCAAATGTCAACACAGAAATGAGATAAAAGACTCACTGGCAGATGGCAATGCCGAGCAGTAAAGAGAAGACTTACTGGCAAATATCAACACAGAAATGAGATAAAAGTCTCACTTGCAGATGGCAATGCTGAGCAGTAAAGAGAAGACTTACTGGCAAATGTCAACACAGAAATGAGATAAAAGACTCACTGGCAGATGGCAATGCCAAGCAGTAAAGAGAAGACTTACTGGCAAATGTCAACACAGAAATGAGATAAAAGACTCACTGGCAGATGGCAATGCCAAGCAGTAAAGAGAAGACTTACTGGCAAATATCAACACAGAAATGAGATAAAAGTCTCACTTGCAGATGGCAATGCTGAGCAGTAAAGAGAAGACTTACTGGCAAATGTCAACACAGAAATGAGATAAAAGTCTCACTTGCAGATGGCAATGCTGAGCAGTAAAGAGAAGACTAACTGGCAAATGTCAACACAGAAATGAGATAAAAGACTCACTGGCAGATGGCAATGCCGTCCTTAAGGGCGTGCCCGAAGTCGAGCTGGTCGCTGATGCCCTCCTCGTTGGAAGGGAGGTCCAGGTTTGTGCCCGTGACGGCCTCTATCCACTCGCACACTCTCTTGGCGCGCGCTGGGTCGAACTTTGCCTGGCTCTGTCATCAACCACACATTCTATTACTTAAAAATTTATATTACATATAATATTATTTAAATATAAATATTATATATTTATATAATTTTTATTTAAATATTATTTAAATATAATATTACATATATTTAAATACTTTCACACCCTATAGAGAACTAAGTTATAATTTAAACTACATATACTTCTACTACTGTACAATTAACAAGTCATTTGATTGTGATTTACGCTCCGAAGACTTACTGACCTTGCAGCACACATAAGATTAAAGATTCCATAGACATAAATATAAAATCTGAATACTTTGTGGTCTAGCGAAAAAATAAAGATCAATTAGTAATTAACGGTTTAAGCACTTTTTGGCTCTGACACTAACTCAATATTTCATGATTAACTGAGACGAATATTTTTCCAGTGACATTAATTAACAAATTCGTACGGAAGGAACATCTTTCACCTAACCTTTGACATAACAAAACTTGTTAACTGTACTTCATTGACTTTCAAGCAGTAAGCCTTTTGAAATTATTGATTGTCCCTGCAATATACAATCAAATGTACACTTGCATTCCATTCATGGAAGTCCGATAAATTATTTGCGTAGCAACAATCCGATATAGCGTTACTTTGAAACTAACGACCGCTCTCAGATCAGCCATTACGATCTGTAGTTATATGAAGCATGAAGCTAGATTTCAAGGGACCAACCCATATTTTAATATAACTCAAGGAGGGTAATTTAAAGGTGGTCTTTTAAGAAAATTTAACTTAGATTTACAAAAGTATTTCAAGCGGGAAAATCGTCATGAAGATGTTCCATTCAAACACAAGTTTTACATACGACAAAAATCAAGCAAACATACAACGACAAAAATCAAGCAAACGCTTTGACAGAAACGAGGCTAGAACAATTTTAAAGAAGTAAACAAGAGCGGCGATCACTAACGATGTTGGCCGCAAACGTCAACATGGCAGGCCCTAAGCTGATGAGATGAACGTGCCTAGTTGCGGACACAACACCAGGTCGACCACACCCCGTGCTTAATTTCACTAAACTTAAGCACTTCATTTGCATTATACTTAAGAGGAATATAATATAAATGGCAAGCCGTCTCGGGCTACAACAATTGATATAATCATTATTGTTTTAATTATTATCTCACGTGAAGGTATGCTATAGAAGGACTATCATAATATCAAGCATGCATCAGTAATTTGCTCACATTCGTTACGTACAACCACCAATAAAGTTGTGAAGCAATATGTCCTATATAGTTGTCAACACTGTCCAAACGACACAACACAGGCCCTTCGGTAAAAATTCAACCTCGAGCAAGTTTTCAGCGCCGACACCAATATACTATCACAAATATGAAGCCTGTCACAAATTCTAAGCCTTCCATAAGCCATAAATATACGTTACCGTATGCAGACCGCGGCATTGTCCCCACTACAGACCGCACTAGTTCTGCTCAACTCGAGACCACATTGTTGCCCTTACCGCTGCAACAACAGTCGGTCGCATGAAACTCATTGTGCTGATTCAGCAGATTGTACAGTGACGGACAAATATTGCTTCATATGCACACCTCATTCTCTCATTACCATCTCATTCAGCCACACATAGGGTTCGTTGTTCTCATTAACATTATCATTAAGATTCATGTGGGGGAACCTATTTCGATGCTGTGACTGTTTTGATCCTAGTCACATCAAATGATCAAAACAAACATCGACTGGCATCATTTAAATGCGACGAGCATAGACAGTAGACACAGGCAAGAGCAACACGAACATCAGACAAAAGAATTTATTTACGAGCGCTCCTAATGCAATAAAGTTGGGACGAATGTTTCCCTAGAAACATTAAGCGAGAGAAATACACTAAACTATTGATGACGATGAGAAATAAAATAAATTATTGTTAATAACAAACACACAAGCACCCGCAACAACCTGCGGTCACTGCGCCAGGCCTCGGAGGACTATCAGTGGCATATAGCTATAATACGCTGGTGCGTATGAGGCTAGAAGAACCTCTAAACATCGCTATAAGCTGGTGCGTATGAGGCTAGAAGAACCTCTAAGCATCGCTACCTATAAGCTTATCGCTATAATAAGCTGGTGCGTATGAGGCTAGAAGAACCTCTAAGCATCGCTATAATAAGCTGGTGCGTATTAGGCTAGAAGAACCTCTATGTATCGCTATAATAAGCTGGCGCGTATGAGGCTAGAAGAACCTCTATACTTAAGCATCACTGGATTTGCGTCATGTTTTGTGTACCGGCACTACGTTACGATTAACCAATGTTTATCTATTTACTTTACTATTTTAGATTTTCAGCGAGCCTCTTTACGCACGTACACAAAAAAGGGAAAAAAGTAGTCGCATTGTGAATACCTAAAATTTTTTTTTTTTTCGCTTCCCCCTCCTGTACAAACTACAAATTGCTATTCTTTGGTTCAAACAAACTTCACGTGAAGAAACAAAACGAGAAATTGTATACACTATTCAGGGCACACGGAGCAGACGGCGAGTCTGGCGTGGCGAGCGAGACAAACCGAGTGTGTATCTGGCATCCGTTTCCGCAGCTGCTGCAGTCCATACAGATACGTCTATTTATGCTCCGATATAATGCCACCTTAGTATATGAAGTAGCTGAGCTAATAATCAATAGTATACTTCATACGTAATGTACTATATATGTTATATACTTGCAGCATGTAGTCGGTTATACGTAAGTCGTCACCACGATACATGAACCAGTTGACCGCATATCACCATTTTTTTCGCGCGCTGAATTAGTTATCAGCAAAGGAACGCTCAAGAAACCAACAAGATACAAAATGAGCTTGAACATTAAAATGTACACAAAATAACTAGTACCAGTGGTCAGCAGCCTACCGTGGCGTGCAGGTTGTACTCGATTTGACAAAAATCTCTCGGTGCAGTACTGCTTTGTCGACATAAATTTTGACCGATATTCAAGGTTTTCCGCGCGATTGTAGGTTTAGCGACAAGCGACCAGTGTGCCGTTGACATTACGCGACGGCAGAAGTCGCCATGAAGTTCTCTCGCTTAGCTACGACACACCGGACTACGATGATGCCAGAAAAGTTGTCTCAATCCGTGTTTTGCTCCCGAGTAATTATTTGAGAGAAGTAGTAGATTTCGGCGCGATGTCTCCTCATGTTGAAAAGAGACCATCCCATTTCCTGATGCTGATATATTCTACGAAGCTGATATTCTACGCAGCTGATATTCTACGAAGCTGATATTCTACGAAGCTGATATTCTACGAAGCTGATATTCTACGAAGCTGATATTCTACGAAGCTGATATTCTACGAAGCCAACTTCCATGCAGCCGACATTCCACGCAGCCGACATGCCACACAGCCGACATGCCACGCAGCCGACATTCCACGCAGCCGACATGCCACGCAGCCGACATGCCACGCAGCCGACATGCCACGCAGCCAACTATCCACGCAGCCGACATTCCCCGCGGCCGACATTCCACGCAGCCGACATGCCACGCAGCCGACATGCCGCGCAGCCAACTATCCACGCAGCCGACATTCCACGCGGCCGACATGCCACGCAGCCGACATGCCACGCAGCCAACTATCCACGCAGCCGACATTCCACGCGGCCGACATGCCACGCAGCCGACATGCCACGCAGCCAACTATCCACGCAGCCGACATTCCACGCGGCCGACATGCCACGCAGCCGACATGCCACGCAGCCAACTATCCACGCAGCCGACATTCCACGCGGCCGACATGCCACGCAGCCGACATGCCACGCAGCCAACTATCCACGCAGCCGACATTCCACGCGGCCGACATGCCACGCAGCCGACATGCCACGCAGCCAACTATCCACGCAGCCGACATTCCACGCGGCCGACATGCCACGCAGCCGACATGCCACGCAGCCAACTATCCACGCAGCCGACATTCCACGCGGCCGACATGCCACGCAGCCGACATGCCACGCAGCCAACTATCCACGCAGCCGACATTCCACGCGGCCGACATGCCACGCAGCCGACATGCCACGCAGCCAACTATCCACGCAGCCGACATTCCACGCGGCCGACATGCCACGCAGCCGACATGCCACGCAGCCAACTATCCACGCAGCCGACATTCCACGCGNGCTGTGTAGCTGTGCTTGCTGTGTAGCTGTGCTTGCTGTGCTTGCAGTGTAGCTGTGCTTGCTGTGTAGCTGTGCTTGCTGTGTAGCTGTGCTGTGCAGCTGCATGGTACTAGGAATCATGCTACACATGCTTGGTGCAGCGATAGCACCAAATCTGGTGCAGAAATGTGCGAAGGTGGCTTCCAGGCTTCTCTCACAAAACTGAATGGATAAGATCAGCCAAATAGTGCCAGTTTCAGCACGTAGCACTGATACGCTCATAACTGAGTCAAGTGACCCACATAAGGGCAGAGTGCATCGCAATTTGGATAAAGGCCAAAGGTTTTGGAGGGCGGCCAGAAAAAGATCGAGCGTCTGGCGCCGCTGTAGCAAGCCTTACGTCACGGCTGATCCTGCAGCCTCCTACAGAACATTACAATTGGCGGTTGTCATATTCCTACATAAGTTAAACTCATCCTCTAGCATCCACATCCTTATTTTTATAAAAAGTGTCAGTGGTAGTATTACGCCAGTAGCATTACAAGGGAGAGCTACCATCCACCTGATGTAGCTCTCCCTCGTAATGCTACCATCCACCTGATGTAGCTCTTCCTCGTAATGCTGCCATCCACCTGATGTAGCTCTCCGTAGTAATGCTGCCATCCACCTGATGTAGCTCTTCCTCGTAATGCTACCATCCACCTGATGTAGCTTTACACAGGAGGGCATTACGAGGGAGAGCTACATCAGGTGGATGGTAGCAGTGCGCACGGCACGACATACAGACAGGTCAGAGAGGATGTACGTACAGGGAAAGCTGTACGACTGTGCGTACAGGGAGAGATGAATTCCATCAACTCCCCTCTCCTTCTGTTTTGCCATACGCCCTCTTCCATCATGTCAATCTTCCTTCTTCTCACCTCCAAACCTCACGATATTCCGCTTCTTCTTCCTTCCCTTCTCCCTCAATCAATCGTCTCTTTCCCCTCTCTCGATCCTTCCTCTCTCCTATCATCTCATCATAATATGTATATACCACCTTCCTTCCATCGCGTTCATTCCTCCCACCTTCCTTTAATCTCTTTCATTCCTTCCACCTTCCTTCCCTCTCTTTCATTCCTCCCGCTTTCCTTCCCTTTCTTTCATTCCTCCCACATTCCTCCTGTCCGCTCACTCTCACGTTACATTCCCCCTCATACTCCACCTCCTCACTCTCTCTCACTCTCACTGCCCGGCAGGCCATCGGTCACGGAACTCAATGGGCTTCGTTAAGGCAATTCAGGCGAGCCTGCTTCTCAGCATCACTGCCAGCATTATTGCTATCATAATTTCTAGCATTATTGNTGTAACGCTGGTCACACAGCAGCATGTAACGCTGTACACACAGCAGCATGTAGCAGCAGGCCTATTCATCAACAGCTAAGTAGAGTCGTCAGACGTTTGCAAAATTCCAAGTATTGGTCATTGTGCAGGAGCGACTCCCGTGCAGAGTGTGAACGTGCACTGTTAGAAAAAACGGTGAAAAAACGGTTCCACTGGCGTTCTAGTGGCCGGTCGCCCCGTGAAATTAAACTGTTGCGCCGTTTTTATCAGATGTTTTACAGATTTCTAGTGTTAAATATGAATAAAAACGGCGACACGGTGTTTCTTTTCACGTGCCGACCGGCCACTGAAACGCCGGTAATACCGTTAACGGTAATTTTTCTAACAGTGTGTCTACGAGCAGATCTTCGACGAAGTTTACAGCATCGGCGAGAGGTTTTCACAACTTTTTCAATCAAACCCTTAAATTCCATGAATTTTTATTGTATTTTTCAACGGAAAACTGCTGCAATTACAAATTTTAACTCACCAAAAACGATAGAGTACTCTCTATTTCCACCTCTCTTGTTGTCGTTATTTCCACTTTATCGGCACTGCCGAAAACGTTCGGAAACCCTTTCATGCGCGAACAAGTGTTTTTACATCAACCGGATTCTTGTTCACGAACACGAAGGTACGAAGCAGCATGTAATACCACATTCGTACCCAATGTAAACACATGTGCTACGAAGCAGCATGTCATGCTGCACGCTATAGGAGGTGGCGTGCCGCAGTAGGTACGAAATGCTGCACGCAAAGGGGCATGCAGCATGCAGCAGCCGCCACCTCAAGAACAAGGACGACTCTGTCTCGGTCCCATCAAGAGCTCCCAGTCTTCGCACCGACACTCACGCCATGCAAACAAATAATAAAGAGTGCCTCCAATGTGTCACTTTCTTCAAGACTGTGGCATGCAGCGCATCACGGAATCTGCCCGCTGAGAATGCGCTTTATTTTGATCCGGTGAGGCAGGGATAGCTTGGGATCGTCAGGAGGTTATGGGATTTTCACATTTCTTTCAAAAACTTTATACCGACTATGATAGAGTAAGAGTAGTGACCCCATATTCTTTTACCCGTTTCCCATGTATAATTCGCTCCAGATCACTCAGATGGGTATTGTGGGCTAAGGAAACTACATCTCAGTGATACAGTGCAAAAATTAATGACCTCACATATTTTATTTATGTTTAAAAATGGAAGCCACCTTTTTGTATATATATTTATACATAAAATCGCTTACAATTTTTTTTACTGCAATCGGTTTTCTTGTTTTACGCTCACCTCCCTTGGTGCGTATAGAGTTAATTGACTTCTTGTTTATGGAGCTGATAGGATGGGACCAATAGAGCTAAGAGGACCCAACTCATATAGGTACGTAGGAGTAAACTATACCTTATGAAAGACTAGCATGTTGGCCAGTGTTACCCAGGTTGAGATGTGATTTCACATCCTAAATACTGTTAACTGTAATAAATGTAATTTATGATAAATAGAGAATGACCAGTTTAAACAACATTTTACATGGAAAATGTTAGTTTTTCGCTTTTCTATCATAATGTAATAATACAGTGATATACAATCATCGATATCACATCAAAAGTGAAGGCAAAAACAATTGATATTTGATTTTATGGCTGCACGATAATCGTTGTTCCAATTATCTAATAGGAGGCATCACGATAACAAAGTGCTACATCTGATTCAACTTTTAAGATATTAAGAAACAGGAACAGTCCGAGCGTCTCGTGGTTATGTATACTATCTCCAGCTTACTAGCTTCATTCATCGGAAACAAAACTAAAATTTTAACATATTTGGCGTTACTTCTTAGTACTTAGTAATTATACAATTTTTTTCAAAACAAAATTCTATTTGTGAAACGTATTATACGGAAATATCCAAGCTGCATCCCTCGAATCATAGTGAAAACATTCAATTAGTTAGTGGTATATGAGCTTCATTCGTTCTAAGCGGAGTACACTTTCAAGGGACCCTCTGAAAATCCTGTGGCATGATTCGTCCAAACTGACGATCATCCACACCTATGGCAGAGACACGAGCGTCCGCGGCTACTTCAGGAATTTGAAGCGGTCTGCTCATGAGTCCGCATCTCATATAAAATAATACAACACATACAGACACTTTATCCGCTCACCATACTAATTACTGGCTGCATTTCGTGCCTAGATTAGAAATCAATCACACGCGGAACTGGTCAGTGAACACACAATCAAATACGATAGACACGATTTCGATTTTATCCGAGTCCCAGGTAGGCAGGTACCGAAAAACATGAAAGCCTATATAGGTGGAATTGGCGAGCTCGAGTGCGACTTGCACGTCAATGGTAAGAAAATGTCAGGAAACTGGTAACAGCAAGATGAAAGAAACAGCAAGTTGAAAGAAACAGCAAGAAGACAGCAAGAAAGAAATAGCAATAAAGTATGTACTGCAAGCAAGGGCGTCGGTATATCGGCAACCGCTGCCACCAAGCATGAGTATGCCGACCGCGGCTACGGAGGAGCGCAACCACAGGCACGATGTCGTCGTGCTGCTGTGCGTTCCTTGATTTGCTTCTTCTGTGGATTTTTCACGCTCTTCCTGTTTCTTTTTTTTGCACTAGACAAGCGCACTGGCAGATTGGATACTGACGAGCACACTTGCTCTCAATCACCATACCAGCGTAACAGACTGTCGCGTGGCTCCATCACCGCGATGCATCGTCAAGTGACACTCTTTACGAGACGACTAAACAGACCACGTTCATATTTACTACAATATTTACTTCTTCATATCGATAATGCTTCGTTTGCAACCCTATTTTCGAACTTTAATAAGTTTTTTTACTCATCTTGCTCTCAAAAGCACATAGTAAATCGAGGTCATGACAATGTAACTTGGTACTTTGGTAAAAACAATATGAAAAATCCAGGAGGGAGTCTGAAAAATTCGGTGAGAGCCTCACGATGTTAGATTACACACGACAAGCTGACTCGGGTGGCAATGATAATTGCTGCACATTAATTGCGACCAAAAAATTCTTGATTGCAAATGATTGCCTTCATCTGATCTACCAGTTTCCATGATTCAGCAAAGCATCACATATCTATGTACCAACCGTGTACATTATGCGTGTTAACAATGTACATCAATATGGATGTCAACAATGTACACGGCCGTATGTGTGCCTTCAATGTATGTCAACAATTATATACCTCAATATGCATGTCAAAATTGTACATTATTTTGGTACATGCCACACGACGCTCTCAAATCCAACAATGTTGCTACATTCTTATGGAGTGAGATGTTGCCGCCATGTTGGTGTGAGTGAGATGTTGCCGCCATGTTGGTGTGAGTGAGATGTTGCCGCCATGTTGGTGTGAGTGAGATGTTGCCGCCATGTTGGTGGGAGTGAGATGTTGCCTTCAAAAACTCAGTTCAAAAAAATCGAGTAACTGGACCTGTTAAGTGTATAAAAAATATCAAAAAGGATAAAACTTGGTCCCGGGGAGAATGTTGCTCACGAGGTGCCAATAACTCTGCAGCGCGGGAGACGCGAGAGGTGCAGGGAGCGAACAAACAACCTCGTGTTTAGGCAAGCAGATACAGCGGCCATATTAATCTATTGACAAATACAACGTGCGGACGCCTTACATCAAACATGGAGCCGCAGCACCATTAATTGTGCGGACGCCTTACATCAAACATGGAGCCACATCACCATTAATTGTCCGGACGCCTTACATCAAACATGGAGCCACAGCACCATTAATTGTGCGTACGCCTTACATCAAGCATGGAGCCACATCACCTTTAATTGTGCGGACGCCTTACATCAAACATGGAGCCACATCACCATTAATTGTGCGGACGCCTTACATCAAACATGGAACCACATCACCTTTAATTGTGCGGACGCCTTACATCAAACATGGAGCCACATCACCATTAATTGTGCGTACGCCTTACATCAAACATGGAACCACATCACCATTAATTGTGCGTACGCCTTACATCAAGCATGGAGCCACATCAGCATTAATTGTGCGGACGCCTTACATCAAACATGGAGCCACAGAACATCAAACGTGCAGACGCCTCACATCAAACATGGAGCGGCAGCACATCAAATGTAATGGCGCTGATAACGTTGGTATCCAAGATACTTGACTGAAATTGACTCACTGAACACTTGTAGCAACGCATGTGAAGTGTATTGGGATGTTCGTATTTAAGACTATCGACTTTTGGGGACACTCGAAGTCTCGAAGCAACAATAAAATCCCTGTATTTACTGGTAGCAGTGATAAGTACAATTATTTTGTAATACAATATTGTACTATCCTCATAGAACCCCACAGCATCCACAGTTTTGAGCCGCAATAAATTAGGCGCGTGGACAAGGCCGTGCCCAAAATAGAAGTCAAAGTGTCACCTTAAGTCGTACGATAACTAATTCAAAGTTGGATCTGACTAATTCATTAATTGGATGAATTTAGCACACAAAATATTCAACTTGTACAAATTAAGTTTGATACACATTGACAAGGCACAGTAACGTAAATCAAAATATTGACAATAAATTATATATTTGGTATAATATTTGGTATATTATATTTGGTATAATGGTATTTATATTAAATGTTCTCAGTGAACGAAACTTGACACAGGTCAAACAAGAGGCGAGTATACAGGGTACACGAGTTCACTTAGTCGGCTTGGGCAGTGGTTGACTGATACTTTCTCCTTCATCAACTATCTACAATAGAATCGAAGGATATTGTTTGGTAATTCAAAGTCAGAATAGAAACTTAACAAATTAAAATACGGATTATACAGTGGAAACGTTTCATGTCATGAAAAGCATTAATGAAAAATGAAGCAATAAAATGCTTTTGTTACGTCATCACATCCACGTACTCGTACAGCGACTTACTGGTGAGTAATATATATATACATCAGATATTGGAACACTTACGCACACAACAAATATTTGATATAGGAGAAACTTGGAGATAAGATAAAGGAGGCTGATAAGCCATAAATGCTGCGAAGCGTTACAGAGAACATCTGAGTAACTTTCCTAAAGCACACATTCTTAAATCGGGCCTGTAGCGATTAGTGAGTGGTCGCATTAGTATGAACGTCACCGGCACATGCAAGTGCCTAACCTTCTTACTACGCGGCACTGAAGTGAACGTAAATGTAAGGAAATACCAACAACAAATCAATTCAGCATTACTCACCTTCATTTGGCACTCGCGGCTCAATCCATATGAGGGTCCGTGGTAAGCCATCATGAGAATTTAATAATATTTTGCTTATAAATCTAATAAATAAAATTATTCCTGAGATTCCAAACTACTATTTGAGCAACACCGTGAGTGACCTTGAATGGTGAATCTACCACTCCTAGAAGAAGGAAAGAAAACGAATGTTAAATAGTGGCAATTTTAAATCAAAATAAACTAGTATGGTAACAAGATGGTTCTATAGTTGTCGCTGCTTCGGCAAGATGCCGAGAGTTCCATGAGGCGTCGGGAGCCACGCCAAGCCTGACCACACCTGAACACAGCACACAACGTACTACGAATACGACGAGTCGATGACTACCTCAGCCTGACTCCGGAACAGACAAGTGTGACGGGCAGCACCCACAGTTCGTTCTCACTTTTAAATCTCACACGTACATGTAATACTAATGGCAAAACATATGATTAATGTAAGTTGAATATTCCTGGACGAATTCTAGTCTAGCATAATTGAAACTTAACGTGTACATCAATATGTACATGTTAACAGGTACATAACGCCATTTGAATCAACAGGGAGTAATTAGAAGTCTACGAAGAGGCTCGCTTGACGAGCTATTCTCACATTGTGAAGGTTTTAATGAAAGCTAATTTACCACAATACGCACATCTAATTTCTGCTGGGGTCAAATTATGGAAGGTAATGATTACGGCGTGGTCAAAGCATCTTCAATCAACACATTTTCAAACCAAACAAAGCTACAGAATTATCAGCACCAGCACTGAGATATGATAATGAGCATGTAGTGACTTCAATTCGGATACCGTCTCCACGTACGCACGATGAGCCACGACCATAGCCCATAAGTACCAGCGCTCTCAAGTCGTGATTATCAGCTCTAACAGCGAGCAATTTCACTCAATCTGGAGTGAAGGAAAATACAAATCATGGTGATGAATTAAGTAAACTAAATGAAATAACACCGGCTGAACTCAAGTTGCTTGCAGCTGGTACAAGTAGCTGCAGCAGGTGCTGACAGTTGCAGCTGATGAAGGCAGTTACAGTTGGTGTAAATAGGTCCAGCAGATGCAGACACTTGCTTTTGATGCAAGCAGCGGCAGTTGGTACAGAATGTCATCAGTTGCTTCTGGATCATGCAGTTGCAACTCGGGCATGCAGTTGCAATTGGTACAGGTGTTTTAGATGAAGGTTGCAGATGGTGAACAGGAAATGGGCATACGCCTTGACCCTCTCCTTCCTACCAGTTGGCTTGCTGTGGTGGTGACGAGACAGGTGGTGACGAGACAGGTGGTGACGAGACACAGGTGGTGACGAGACAGGTGGTGACGGAAGACAGGTGGTGACGGAAGACAGGTGGTGACGGAAGACAGGTGGTGACGGAAGACAGGTGGTGACGAGACAGGTGGCGACGAGACAGGTGGTGACGAGACAGGTGGTAACGAGACAGGTGGCGACGAGACAGGTGGCGACGAGACACAGGTGATGACGAGACACAGGTGGTGACGAAAGACATGTGGTGACGAGAGACAGGTGGTGACGAGAGACAGGTGGTGACGAGAGACAGGTGGTGACGAGAGACAGGTGGTGACGAGACAGGTGGTAACGAGACAGGTGGTGACGAGACAGGTGGTGACGAGACACAGGTGGTGACGAGACACAGGTGGTGACGAAAGACATGTGGTGACGAGAGACAGGTGGTGACGAGACAGGTGGTGATGAGACAGGTGGTGACGAGACAGGTGGTGACGAGACAGGTGGTGACGAGACAGGTGGTGACGAGACAGGTGGTGACGAGACAGGTGGTGACGAGACAGGTGGTGACGGAAGACAGGTGGTGACGGAAGACAGGAGGTGATAAGACAGGAGGTGATATGATAGGAGGTGATAAGACAGACGGTGATAAGACAGGTGGTGATAAGATAGGTGATGACGAGACAGGTGATAAGACAGGAGGTGATAAGACAGGAGGTGATAAGACATGAGGTGATAAGACAGGTGGTGATGAGACAGGTGGTGATAAGACAGGTGGTGACGAGAGACAGGTGGTGACGAGAGACAGGTGGTGACGAGAGACAGGTGGTGACGAGAGACAGGTGGTGACGAGAGACAGGTGGTGACGAGAGACATGTGGTGACGAGACAGGTGGTGACTAGACAGGAGGCAACAAGGCACTGGTAACGAGACGTCGACGTCGTGCAACCCAGTTTACCACTTGAGCTCTGCGCGAGAACCATCTAGAGTTCTAGACGTTTGGCACCCAGTTTATCTCAACTTGAGCTCTGCGCTAGAACCATCTAGACTTTTGCCACCCAGTTTACCTCAATTTGAGCTCTGCGCTAGAACCATCTAGACGTTTGGCACCCAGTTTATCTCAACTTGAATCTGCTCTAGAACCATCTAGAGGTCGTGCATTATCTGTTAGGAAGCTGCAAGAATCGATAGAGGTCAACTATGTATGGCAACCCATACATAGCGCTTGCTTTTCATTCATGAAACCTGGAGATTTCAAATTTAATTCATGCAGTGAGAATTCATCAACCAATTACGTGTCGTGCCCGCGTAGACCAGGATGTCAATCGTTCACCTGACAGGCTGACACAACTGATTTCATATCTGTAATGAGATCATTACGACATAATAGCCATAAGGTTTGCGCTCCCGGTACCTGCACACGTACGTAACTTCATCTCTGCATTTATGTGTTAAATTTATAATCTTGCTGTACTACTACACGTGGTAAAGTTGCGGAAATATAGATGGATTTCAAAATCTTCTTTGAATAATATATTTGTATGCATTTAATTTCCGGAGTTCTTGGAATTTAAGTAAACGGCTCGCTGACGACATGTAAGCCTGGGCAGATTAGGCCCGTTTATTCATTTCGCTTATCCTAGGCTATAATCCACCAAAATAATCCGACAAATGAAAGAATTTGACTGTTATATCCATTGATTTAAAACGTTATTCATATTAAATAGGTCGATGGAGATTTACATGTAACATTGATGGCACACTTGAACATTGCAAACTGAAAATTTACGAAGCTCTGCAGACTAACGCGACTGCCGTAGTTAGGTCCAGACGAAGTCAGGTAGGAAATAATCCAACTCGATCGCCTTCTTGACTAAAATATCGGCGCAGTCAGGTACGGCACTAGGTTTTTGGGACAGGGGTGGCTAGCTTTCAGGTTTGGCAAAGCCTTCTAAGATATATTTTAATGCTGAATTTAATATTATTATTATGGGTGCATGAGAATATTTTAGGGGGCTAAAGCCCCTCTAAAAATAGACCTTATGACGCCACTGGGAGTAATCTGTATTTTGTTCAGAACTTGCGTTACTTGGCTTGAAGACTGCCTTAATATCATGAATACAATTCATTCCCAGCTCACGCCTTGTATTAACACGTATATTTTCCCATTCGGACTTCCAAACAAACATTTCTCATACATTCTATTTACGTTTGTCGAACGTCTGTCACTTATTTTCTACCCTTTCTTTACTTATACCACAAAATTGTATCAACATTTCTCACACATCTGTAATAGCCTAATGGTTCAATACTTTAACAATGCATCTCCATAAGATTTTAATAAACTTTCCACTAAATTTTAAAATAATCGCCTTGCACAGCGTTCCTTCCATCTCCAAATATTCATGAAACAATGTCCCCAACTTATCAAAACTATCTAGATCTAATTTAGCAATGCATCGGATCTTGTTAAGAATAGCAATTCACTTGTGCATTTGGCAATGCACCCCATACATTACTGGGGAACGTAGTTTTTTTAATAAGAACATTACTAAGGTGCGGGATTAACCAAGTGATTCTCCAAAGGTTTATACTGGGGCGCGTTTCTTTAACAAGGATATACTGGATTGCTTATTCTTAATAAGATCCAATGCATCATCCAGGAATCCAGGTAATGAAATTAAAATATATTTTTCATGAACTATCTATTTATTCCGCATACATTTTCCACTTATTGAAAAGCCTTTAATCATAATTCGAACCAGTTATCTGTCTCTTGGATCGCTTCAAACTCTTTATCTAATCAACTAAAAATTACTAAATGCATATTTTTATTGGTGTCAAACGTACACATGTCATGCATATTCAACATATCTCTTACCTGACATTTTTTCAAAGAAAACATTTTTGCTCATCTTGGAACCAGCCTTCTGAAGCTAGCTTAGTAAACTCACCCTCTAAATATTTGGGTAAATTTCAATTTGGTTATCCGAGCGCAATAGCATAATACCCATTATGTAGGGAAACAAGCATACGAGCCCGGCGTTGCACTGAAAATATAATCTATGAGACTAGAAAATTCCTTCAATTTTCTAACTCAAGTATTTAGGATAAGTGTCGTATATGGACAAAGCAAGCCAAACACACATACAAACTTCTACAAATAAATGTTAGGTAAACAAGATTTGAAACTTTAGATTAGGACGGTCTATACTATTAAGTTTTCATATTCCATTGGCGCCTCAGGACATAATGTTATATGGATCAAACGTTGTGCCGCCCCCGCATAAACCTAAGTGAGCCGCTGCGCGGAGAATTTTTCAATGTTACAAGTGCATACGGGCCGGAGTACGAGGCGACTAATTCGGCGACTGTACGCTGATTCAAAATTCGACAGTCGTTAATTGTTCGATAAACTTTGGATAGCATATCTCATGGTTCAATATAACACAAAAAGCCATAGAATTCGATAATCATGGACATGATGCTTTAAGCTGAATATGTACAAATTGAAAAATCTCAGAAAAAATTTTAGACAGCGACTCAAAAACTTAGTTTGGACCCAGTTTCTGAGAGATTAGGTTAGCCATTGGAGGCACATCGAAGAAGTTATATCGCCCATCAGAACGTAAATGGAGAGAGAAAATAATTATGAAAATTACTTAAGCTGAATATGAGATATTGATTTGTAAAAAAATCAAAACAAAAGTTGGGAAATAACCTCGGTGGCTACTTAGGTAACGAAAACATAAAATCGAAATAATTCAAAATCAAGGCTTTTATAACTCAAATTTGTTAAAATTCGAAGAGTTTAGACAAGGAATTTTTCACTTGAGTGTTATTTGTTACTGCGAAATTATGGCTAATCTTATGAATTGTATTAATATATCTTAGTGAATTGACATAGGGAGAATTGGACATGGTTAGTGTCGGCTGTCGGGATTCAGCTCGAACATGAAATTTCTTTCAAACTCTTTATACCTAAAGAAACTCAGATTATATGATAAGTACGAGAAGATGTACATAGATGACGCGCAGGTTTAATATTTGAACTTCACTTCATTTAAAATATTTATTTTCTGCTATTTCTGAGCCTTTTTCAGATACATGTTTACGTTCATCCGCCCAACGTCGTGCATCTGGCAGGTTTGATTTGATAGTGCTGCCATCTATAAACAAAAGTCATACGTTCGAAATTATTAATAAAACCAACTATTCATTAGTCAAGTGAGTCTGTAGTTCTTAATGAAATATAATACTTCTAGTTAATTACATTTGCTTTTCATTTGTTGAATTTGCAATCTAGTAAAGTAGAATTATTAATAAGTTTTCGAAACCTTGTTTAGTTATGAAGCCTCGGGGCATAATTTTCTTGGATAGGTTTATTCACGCAGTGCCTTGTTATCCATTGTGAATATAGGACTACCGAAGTCATCTTGCATACAAATTTTAAGATGGCCAAAAAGAAATCAGGTAATTTACTCTAGTGTTGTCTTTTTATGTGTGAATAATATCCAAAGATTGTGTCTTATAATAATAGTTTCAAATTAAATGGAATAATTTTCTCTAATTAATTTATATTTAGAAATTTCTCATTTTTTCACTGTCAAATTTTGTCCATAAATGTTTGCTCATGAACAAAATATTTGAGAACTCGATACGAGTTTGATCTGTTGAATCAAGCAACCAGAGGGCAGGGGCTGGAAGCCTGGAAAAAGATGCAATTTTTTTAATATGTGTGTGTTTTTTTTGCAAGCATTAAAAAATTTAAAAATCATTGTAAAGAGTTTCATTCATAATAGCTAGTAATCAAGAAACGCAAATGAGGTTATTATACAAAATGCAAGATTGATTTAAATATTAAACATATACAAATTATACATTTTTAAACTATGAAGTTTCAAGAAGGCAGAAGCATTTCTTTTCTGTATTTAACATACCTATTATGACACTTGAATTATCATCATCCACTATCCAGATTATAATAAACCATATTCTTATTTGAATAAAAATTTTAGTTGAGTAATTTTTTTTTGTATTTGTGAATTGTGATCAATAACTGATCATGCTTACAATTTTTCATGATGACATCTTTTATAAACTAATGAAAGCCTAATTTGATTTTGAAGATCAGGCAAAATCCACCCTAGATCTAGAATGTGACAAAAATACCTATGATCAATTGCTCATAGTTAATTTTACTTATTCCAATGGCTCTTGACTGATTTATTTAGTAAAAAATGAGAAAAATGACACATCCTGGCCTTGCCTAATTTTTTAAAATCATTGCCCAATGATTTTTTACACTTTCAGTTTTGGAAATTTTTTCTAACTTATACTTGCATAAAGGCAAATATTAAATATGTATACTCTCTCAGTTTCTGCACTACAACTGGATTTTTATAGCTTTTAGTTTAAGAACCCTTCTGCCCTGAAATAAATTCATGAACTGTGAGTATATAAAAGAAATTAAACAAACCACTAATTTGGGAAGTTGCTGGTTTCACTTCAAATCTTTGATTTTACCAAAGATTCATTATTCATTAAACAAATAGCCCATGCCCTAGCCCCTAGCAATGCAGAAGAAAAGACTGCTTCTGTTATATGATTATTATGGAATCAAATTATGCAATTATGCAACTTGCAATTAGACATTTTTTAAAATCTAATGGTTAAATGAATGTTGATGAATATTAATGTGAAAGTTAATTTATGTATATACATATAATTGTAAAATAAGATATGTTCCAGTTTAGAAGCATAAATTGTAGTCTTAATATGATTGCTTAGGCTGAGTACCGTAAAATGGGGTAACTTAGACCGGCGGGGTTAACTAGAAGAGTTCTACTACAATGCACCAAAACCTGGAGTTATTTGGAGTTATTTTACTAAAAAATTTAATTGATTTTACCACCCGGTCTAAGTTACCCCAAGAGCTGGGGTAACAAAGACCACCACTTTTTTTGAAATTACATAAAGACTATGAGAGGCAGGAGCCAGCAATTTATTGTGAGTGAAGCTAGAGTATAGACCTGTATTTAGCATGTTTCAATTCAAGTTTAATTTAGCTAGTAAAAAAATGGCATCAATTATTAAAATAAAAGTGGTCTAAGTTACCCCATTTTACGGTACAGAGCTACCATCAAGTGGGCAGAAGCATAAGGGATGGTTTGAGCAATTTTTGTTAATAACTTCTTACCATGAAACATTTCATAAACAAGTTTGAGCTCATTTTAAAGGTCTTTGCAAGGGCTATGAAATGGCATCTTAAAAAAAATTCCATACCATCAACCAGGGCTACTCGGGATGGGCTGGGTAACTTGGGACAGTTGTCCAACACGGCGTAAAACTGTTTTAGTAGCATAACTAATTGGTATATTGCAAAACTAAATATAGTGGCATAAACGTCAACATTTTTCCTATCTATGTAGTATAAAGAAAGTTCGAAAATACTACATTTACTGGCTTTGAAAAATTCCTGAAAAAAATGGTGAAAAACGATATTTTGAAAAGTTACTTCTGCTAAGGTCTGTAGTAAAAAAAATATTTGTCATATTAAAAATTTTGCTTAGAAAAAAGTGGCAGACAAGTGTCAGCATGAAAACTTTATATGCGGAATTTGCATACCTCAATCCCCCCCAAAAAATGGCAGCCATTTCTGCATGGCCGGGCTACTCAGGACACTCCCACGGGGCTACTCGGGACACCCCCAAAAATGCATTTACAGTAGAACCTCAGTCAGCAAAGGCTCCAGTTAAGAAAAAAAATTGATTAAAAACAAAGAATATTGATTACATTTACCTCGCTTAGCGAAAAAATTTCACTTATCGAAAAATTAGTGCATCATCGGTCATCACAAAATTGTGCATAGAATGTCATATATAGAAAGCTGCACCAGGCATCATAGAATGAAAAGTAATTGACCTAAACTATGATTTATTTCTCCAAAACATATGTTGGTTGTCACTGAAACATTCCTTTCTGTTTCAGGTATGTTTTTCACGTTTTTTTATAGTAAATTCACTTAACCCAATTAAAATGGTGTGAAATTACAAGCCGTCCTGTAAGCTTACAGATACAGAAAAAAAACTATAAGGCTGCTGATATGAACCTTGTAGTGGACAAGGTTGTTGTAAATGCTCAATGGAATGTTAATGGATACGGTAATATTGCATCAATAATACGGTAATATCGCATCAATAATACCGTAAAATGGGGTAACTTTGTCCACTTTTTTCTCAAAATGATGCCATTTTTTTACTAGATAAGTTAAACTTAAATTGAAACATTCAAAATACATGTCTATACTCTAGCTTTACTCACCATGAATTGCTGGCTCCTGCCTCTCATAGTTTTGATGTAACTTCAAAAAAGTGATGGTCTTTGTTACCCCAGCTCTTGGGGTAACTTAGACCGGGTGGTAAAATCAATTTTATTTTTTGGTAAAATAACTCCAAATAACTCCAGGTTGTGGTGCATTGTAGTAGAACTCTCCTAGTTACATATGCAAAAGACAAATTTTAGGAAAGTGTCATAGTTTAAAATGGGGGGCGCCGCCCCTGATGGGCAAAAAGTGACCACCTAATGGCAGCCGTGATGGGGTAACATTGACCGGTTTGGAAATTATGTAAAAATTACCATATATAAGACTCTGTAGAGTCTGGAAACATAAAGAAAAAAACATTAATAGGTGTATCAAACATAAAATATGTTATATAGGTACCTATGGTAATTTTAACTTAATTTCCAAGCTGGTCAATGTTACCCCTTCACGGCTGCCATTAGGTGGTCAAAGTTACCCCATTGGGGGGCAGCGCCCCCCATTTGCAAACTATGACACTTTCCTAAAATTTGTCTTTTGCATACCGGTATGTAACTAGAAGAGTTCTACTACAATGCATCAAAACCTGGAGTTATTTTACCAAAAAATAAAAAAATTGGAGGGGTACTCTGACAGGCTTTAAATAATAGCTCTTTTTCATGGGTCACATTATTAATTTTTTAATCTATTAGATATGCAAACTTTTTAAATCTTTCTATTGTGTTACATAGCCTCAGTATTAGGCCTTTGATGGCCATTGACAAAATTTTCCTATGTCAAACGGTTTATGAGTTCTGGGGGTTTTTGTTAAAAAAACGAAAAGTGGTCAACGTTGCCCCGCCGGTCAAAGTAACCCCATTTTACGGTACAGTAATTAATGTAAATGGTAATATATCAATAAAGGAAAAACAAGTTAAAATCACAGAAAATGTCATTTATTCTACATCTACATCATCTACAATGAAAGAGGAGGACTTCAGAATATGGTACTGTTAGTAATGGATGAGTACACTCTGCATGCTTCAAATGCTTTAAAATGAAGTTTTATTACAAGTGTCCTGAGGAGCCCCGTTCGATGGAGCTACTCAGGACACTCTTTTTTTTTGCTTCTGGCACCTTACAAATAGCATATAGAATTTTTTTGGAGAAGTCATGTGATAGCCCTTGCAAAGAGCTTTGAAATGAACCTAAACTTGTTTATGAAATGTTTCATGGTAAGAAGTTACAAATGAAAAATGTTCAAAATTTGTTTTTTCACTTTCGAAACATAATTCAGTGCGTAAAGGGCTAGTTACTCGTTAGCCTTCAACTGGTCAAGATCGCTGCCATATCTACTGCTCACTTTTATCAAACTACATAATTTTCCTTTCCTTTGCTATTTTTGAGGATTCATTATAATTATTCCCATATATTCTTAAGTTTGATTAGCGCGGTTTTGCTTAACACGGTTAAATTCGGGGATTTATTAACCGCGTTAATCAAGGGATTGCTGTACCGAATTTTTCTGGGAATGGGGTAATAAGGGATACTTGAAATAAAACTTGATTTTAAAATATTTGAAGCATGCAGAGTGTACTCATCCATTACTAACAGTATTCTGAAGTCCTCCTTTTCCTTTGTAGATGATGTAAATGTAGAATAAATGACACTTGCTGTGATTTTTACTTGTATTTTCTTTATTGATATGATATTACCTTATCCATATATTACCTATAGTAGGTATTATTGATGTGATATTACCATATCCATGGACATGCCATTGAGCATTGACCATGACCTTGTCTACTGCAAACTTCATATCAGTAACCATATAGCATTTCTTCTGTATCTGTAAGCTTACAGGACGGCTTCAAATTTTGCGCACAATTTTAATCGAGTCAAGTGATTTCACTGTAACAAAAAAGACATAAAAAACATACCTGAAACAGGAAGGAATATTTTAGTCACAACCATCATATTTTTTTTTTGGAGAAATAAATCATAGTTTAGGTTACTTACTTTTCATTCTTTGCTGCCCAGTGCTCAATTCTATCTATGATATTCTATGCACAATTTTGTGATGACTGATGATGCATTAATTTTTTGTCAAGTGAAATTTTTTTCACTGAGCAGTTAAATGTTATCAATATTTCTTGTTGTTAATTGATTTTTTTTGTTAACTGGAGAATTTGCGAACTAAGGTTCTACTGTAAATGCATTTTTAGGGGTGTCCCTTACTACCCCTGGGGGTGTCCCTTATTACTCCATTTTGCAGAAATGGCCGCCATTTTTTTGGAATGAGATATGCAAATTCTGTCAATCACGTTTTTAAGCCAACACCAGTGTGCAACTTTTACGTAAGTAAAACTTTCTTATACAACAAATATTTTTTTTGCTACAGACCTTAGTAGAGGCACCTGGCACTTTTCCAAAATCTCACTTTTCACACTTTTTTTCAGGGATTTTTTAGAGGTAATAAATGTATGATTTCTTAACTTGCTTTATGCTACATGGATAGTAAAATTTTAAACTTTTTGCACTACCATCAAACAGGGTAAAAAAGAACGGTTTTGAGCGTTTTTTGTTACTAACTTCTTACCATGAAACATTTCAGAAACGAGTTTGGGCTCATTTTAAAGCTCTTTGCAAGGGCTATTGAATGACATCTCCAAAAAATTTTATATGCTGTACGTGAGGCGCCAGACGCAAAATAAAAGCGTCCCAAATTACACCTGGGAATGGGGTAATCTGGGACACTTGCAATAAAACTCGATTTTAAAACATTTGAAGCATGCAGAGTGTACTCATCCATTACTAACAGTACTCTGAAGTCCTCCTCTTTCATTGTCTTTACAAAGCTAATGAATAGACTTATCAATAATTGTTTACCCAAAAATCCCTAAGTGGTAAACACCACCTTGGCCTGTTGGCCATTATTGGAGGCAATAAGTGCCCTTTTTAGCCATCCATTATGATCCATATACTGTTATTGTTAGTTGGCTAATTGCAACATAAAAAAACACCTCAAAAAGACAAAAAAGCTGAAAAAATCAAAAAAGTCAAATAAATAAAAAAAATCATGGAAAAATATAAAAAATCATTGATTTTTGATTTTTTTGATTTTTTAAAAAAATAAAAAAAATCGCCAACCCTGGTGACAACCATTATATGTTTTGGAGAAATAAATCATAGTTTAGGTCAATTACTTTTCATTCTATGTAGCATAAAGCAAGTTAAAAAATTCTACATTTACTGCCTGTGATGCGAAATGTGTGAAAAGTGAGAATTTGGAAAAGTACCTCTGCTAAGGTCTGTAGTAAAAAATATTTACCACATAAATAATTTTACTTAAATGAAAGTTGCACATAGGTGTTGGCTTAGAAATGTGATTGATGGAAGTTGCATTGCTCGTTCCAAAAAAAAAATGGCGGCAATTTCTGCATGTCAGGGCAACAAGAGACACCCCTCAAGGGGTAATAAGGGAGACCCCTAAAACTCATTTACAGTAGAACTTTGGTTAGCATTTATCTTGCTCAGCAAAAAAATTTCATTTGTGGAAAAATTAATGCATCATAGGTCATCACAAAAAAGTGCATTGAATGTCATAGATGGAATTGTACACTGGGCAACATAGAATGAAAAGTAATTAACTTAAACTATGATTTATTTCTACAATAAATATGATGGTTGTCACTAAAATATTCCCTTCTGTTTCAGGTAGTTTTTTTATGATATTTTTTTTTGTTATAGTGAATTAACTTGACTCAATTAAAATAGTGTGAAATTACAAGTCATCCTGTAAGCTTGTAGATACAGATGAAATGCTTTATGGCTGCTGATCTGAAGTTTGCAGTGGACAAGGTTGTTGTTGTAGTAGGACTCATAGGACTCTTGTATTGTTATCAGCATGTTGTGGGCCTGAGGGTGTTTGTTGCAAGGGGTTAGGAAAACAAGGAATTAGTGATGGGTCTCCACCTCCCCTACAACCATCCCAATCCACCTTTTTATTTGACATTTCATTGTTTTTATTTAACAATTTATTGAGCAGCAACACAACAAGAAGAACAATGTATGTACAGACAGAAGACAGAAGTGGACAGAAAAGAAAAAAAGAACCTGCGTAAATCTGAGGCATGGGGGTT
This sequence comes from Hyalella azteca, assembly GCF_000764305.2. Taxonomy (NCBI): domain Eukaryota; kingdom Metazoa; phylum Arthropoda; class Malacostraca; order Amphipoda; family Hyalellidae; genus Hyalella; species Hyalella azteca. The sequence goes on along the minus strand of NW_025938854.1, from coordinate 74,397 downwards.
TACTCAACCTCATGTAATTTTATGTACCAGTCTGTCTGTCTTTACCCAGTCTGAAAATTAAACATAGAATTAATATAATAAACCTAAGCAGTGCACTAAATCCAACCATAAAATTTCAATTACAACACAGGTATTTTAATGTGATTGTTAGTGAATTATTGTAGGCAGTATGCAGTCTACTTGTAATGTCTACATTGAAATTTAAACTCTTGCTTTAATTTTATACTTTGATTTCACATGTCTTTGCATCTCAGGAGAGGGGGGTTGCTGGACCCCTAGTAGGAAAATCCTACTTCCTTGCAGGATCATTGAAAGGGACTTCCCACAACATTGCCAATGCTCAATGGCATGTCTATGGATATATTAATATCACATCAATAATACAGTAATGTATGGATAAGGTAATAAATCAATAAAGGAAAAACAAGTAAAAATCACAGAAAATATCATTTATTCTACATCTACAACGGAAGAGGAGGACTTCAGAGTACTGTTAGTTATGAATGAGTACACTCTGCATGCTTCAAACGTTTTAAAATTTAGTTTTATTTCACGTGTCCCTTACTGCCCCATTTCCAGGGGTAATTTGGAAGCCTTTTATTTTGCATCTGACACCTTATGAATAGCACATGGAATTTTTTTTGAGATGCCATACAATAGCCCTTGCAAAGACCTTTAAAATGAAATGTTTCATGGGAAGAAGTTATTAACAAAATACCGGTACTCAAAACCATCCCTTATTATCTCATTTGACAGTATTAGTGCTACTCAATAAATAGCTGCATCAGATATTGGTGCTGCTCAATAAATAGCTTTATCAGTACACATGTGTGTCTTATTTCATTGATATTTTACACTCTTTGGGATGCCTGGTATCAAATGGATGCCTGGTATGGATAAGAACAAGAAAAAGTAGCCCATATCCAGCAGCAATATAATTTCGGGTTACTAAACTGGTCAGTTTAAATGACCATTTTAACCCTTATTGCAGAGATAGATTGCATGATTGTCATAATCATATCCATGCTTTACTTATGTAGATCCAAGCATGTATCCTTTTCCCGATGTGTATTATTCCAGGTTTGCTTTCTGGCATGTATGTATGTATATATGTTCCATTGTTTATGTTGACAACTGCAGTATGTAACTGTATTCCCTTGGGCTTTGTTCTCCCTCCAATAACAATCAATATTGCGGCCATTATGACGTGTCATCTCCATGCATAAAGAATATAAATGCAAGTAAATTTACCATAGTTTTATTAAAGCATTCTGGTAATGAGCATCATCACCAGTTCAAAAATTAAATAAAACAGCAATCAAGAATATATATCTAAATTCACTTGGAAATTTAGTCATCCATTCTATCTATTACAATTAGAAAATTAATAGATTGGTTTGTACACTATTTGAAGTTACACTGGTCAATTCATGTTTCAGTCTCTTTCATGTAAATTCTGTTGTCCATTTGATACTATGTTATTAAATTTATCAACTGATGATGAGTTTGTCACCAAAGAAATGAAAACACAATTTCCTTGACATTTTCCTCCACTTTCACAATGCCATCTGTCCCTTTTCATATAGTATATCTATATTTACTCAACCTTTCCAACTTTGAAGGGCAAACAAGCTCATAAACTTCCTGTGAAAAGTAATCCAAGAATGCAAGTTTAGAAATAATTTTAAACTAATACCGTAGTGTGTTAGTTATTTTCCATGCTTGAGTAATTTGTTGCTTATGGAAGAATTGATACTTGATTACTAGAATGCAAGTATTTGTATTCATAGTACCTACCAAAAGATGTATTTTTCTGTTTCATATCTGGTGTGATCTTGGTTGGCTTTTGTAGATTTCATGTTGATTAATTCTTTATATTTTGCTGCTAGTTTATGCCCCTGTGACCTGCCCTGAACGTGCTTGCTTGTTCGTTGTTTCTAGTGAAGGAGGAGAAGCGAGGAGCTCGAGGCAACCTTAAAACAGCACACCTCCAAGGTATGCTTAGGACTATGTCTTGTCAGCACTCAAGCATTACCTGCTTCACCCAAAATATAATCTGAGTTCTTGAGTGAAAGATTTGGTCAGTTAGTTTCTGGATGTCTGTACTGTGTTGATGCTGCATCTTTCCATGCTGTCATGGTGCAGCACTTGCTTATTGCAATATTTGGAATATCTTACTATTGGAACTTAGCTTACCGTATCTGTATTGAAGCATACCCTTTGTTTAAACCATGCATGTAATGAAGAAGGGACAAAGTGCTATGCACATATGCATAAGAATGATATGGAAGCTCTGCAGGAACTATGGCAGACATGAACTTCAGTTTACTTTGCCTGCAATCAATAAGGACTGGTATCCTTTTCTTAGTTATAAATTATTACCATGAATTGGAATGAGAACTTCTGCAGGTACCTTGAGTAGTTCTTAGTGCAGATATATTTAGGACTTCAGTTTTATCAAGATGAACATTTCAATTATTGTAGTTTGATTCCATTCTGCTCAGTTATGATTTTTAAATTTTCCTTTTAGACTAGAATGACTAATACACTTCCATTCATGCTTCAAAGAAGTTCATTTTGATGAATTGTGTTAAATTCCATGTATGCTAGGTCAATATTTTCCTAACACAAAGTATAATGTGCTCTTATCTATGAATACACCATCAAGGCAGCTAAGTTTTTATTTAATGTTCAATTAATTCATATGACAATGACATCACAGTAACTTGTACTAGTTTTTCTGGAGGTTGGTCTCTGTATTGGCTTATTTTGTCTTTTAAGTTCTCATGTTTTCAATAGTTTTTTTGTATTCTTCATTCAATGCTTTATCATGGCCCAGTTATTTTACCTGTGTTCCTTTCATGGTAATTATTATTCTTCTACCAATCCTTGCTTTTGAATAGAATAGTAATAGCTTATAACTTGATGCAAGATGCTCAGTCACATCTCTTAGGCCTGTGGTTTATTGCTTGTTTATTTTGCGTGTTCACTTGCTGCTGTCCGTGTGCTGTATGTTGCTTCCTGTTTCCCATACATGATTGAAAACTGTATCCTTGAAAGTTATATGATCACAATCATACCATTTTAATTATTGTTGTGTCCCCTGATCCTTACTAATCATGAGAATATATTTAGCATTAAAATTCTAAAGCATGTTGTACAGTATTTGATTACAGCTGAGCTGTACATTATTGTCATATGATTAATTTATTATTTTGTTTGTTTACTACTGTATTGTATAGTGCAGAATTTTAGCAGTGCCTTCATGTACAATTTTTATCTACTTGTGTTTCTCCTCTAATCCTTCTGACGGGATTGGAGAGGACATAATTGGGACATAATTTACCATTCCTGTAGGTATTTAATAAACAAAAATGTTAGCAATGTTAGTGTAAATCATCATTTCCTCAAGCCCTAATGGCTATTTTGTAGCTCTGATTTGCATTGAAAACCTTTCATGGGACGTGTGTACATATTTCTATCTTGATATGGTAGTTGAGCAGAGGTTGTTACTTTGTACATGTTATCTGAAGACCAGAAAAAGTTTTTTTTGGTGATAGGTAACTTCAAGAACTTGTGATTATTTTCTTCTTTGTTTGTTCTTTCAATGAGTCAAACAATGTTTCAGGTGGGAATAGACAGATTGGAAAGCAGAAACAAAATTCAATCGGCATACTTTTTCCATTGAAACTCTGATTGTAACATTAATCTTTGGAATACATAACTGATGTCTGCTGCAGATTCTGGCTGAAATTTTTAATGACTGTAACGAGTGTATGAAATATCGCTGAAATTGCATTTTTATGAGACCGTATATTAATGTCTTATTTTTTCACAGAATCTGACTTCAAGCTGATATACATTAAATATATATATCAGTATAGAAGCATTGTCTTGGCTTCTTTTGCCATTGATTTTCAATAATCATAAATTTTCAGTTAATGTAAGTACTGTTGCAGGGAGTGCTGCAGCACTGGCCGGGGACTTCAAGTCAGGCGGTGGCAGTGGTGGGGGCATGGGGAGCTCGCCAGGCTCTCCCTCACCCAGCAACCCGAAGAAGAAGCGCAGAACCAGCAACCCTCCCCCCTCTAGTCAGGGACCTCCCTCCACACCTCCCAGCAATGATCTCGTACCTCCTCCATTAACAGGTGACAACCCCACCCCAATTTTTTAAATGAATGTTAGAAGCTTGACGGGACTACCTTTATAAATGGAACAAACCTTGAGCAGCATTAATAAATAATAATTTTTTAGATAAAATCAAGTTCATTATTTTCTATGCATACACTGTTCAAGCAAATAAAATAGATGCAATGTTTTAACATTAGTAGTTAAACTGCTCATTAATTATATACATTTTACATTGGTGAGAGTTAAAATGAAATAATTCCATTAGTTGTGAAGCAACATGAAGATTCCCTGTCAGAATTTTGTGTGATCTGAATCAGTAATTATGTGCTGCAGAGAAACTTACAATAACTCAAGTATACTAAATGCTTTTAATTTTGTAATCTGATGCACTTGATACTTGAAGGCATCATTTTTAAATGATTGAGTTCACAAATAATTGAATATTAAGTGAAATGTATTTATTTAAGAGTATGACATGGTTTATGTTAATGTATTGCACATTTCATTCTCCATTGGAATGTGTCCATGACTAGAATGTTACATGTGCATCACACGTGCAAGTTTCTGTTCCGTGACTAGAATGTTACATGTGCATCAGACGTGCAAGTTTCTGTTCCATGACTAGAATGTTACATGTGCATCACTCGTGCAAGTTTGTTTCCATGACTAGAATGTTACATGTGCATCACACGTGCAAGTTTGTTTCCATGACTAGAATGTTACATGTGTATCACACGTGCAAGTTTGTTTCCATGACTAGAATGTTACATGTGTATCACATGTGCAAGTTTCTGTTGAAGTGAAAGAAAATTGTTTGTGCAGGCTATGGTGACACCATCGTGGCGTCCAACCCTTTTGATGACTCCCCCTGCATGCCATCCTCGTCAGGCATGCCGCCCATGCCCCCCATGAACATGTCATACATGCATAACATGGCCATGTCCAACATGAACATGAAGAGCATGTCAATGGGTCCTCATATGAATGGGCCCATGGGTGGGCCAATGAGTGGCCCAATGGGTGGTCCAATGGGGGGACCAATGGGGGGTCCCATGAGTGGGCCAATGGGGCCTGGTGGCCCAATGGGACCAGGGGGACCAATGGGACCTGGCGGGCCAATGGGTCCTGGCGGGCCAATGGGACCTGGGGGACCAATGGGCCCAGGCGGGCCAATGGGACCAGGAGGCCACATGAATGGTTCAATGGGTCCGCGTGGATCAATGAATGGGCCAATGGGAGGCCCCATGGGTCCTGGTGGCCCCATGAATGGGTCAATGAACAACCCAATGAATGGGCCTGGTAATGGTATGAACGGTTCTGGAATTGGCCCTGGCAATGGTATGAATGGTCCCGGCATGGGTCCTGGTATGAACGGTCCCGGTATGGGCCCAGGCGGCGGGATGAGCAATTCAATGAATGGTGGTATGAACGGTGGAATGAACATGAATGGAATGAATAGTATGAATTGCAGCATGTCTATGAACAGCGGGCCCATGAACAGCATGAGCCCCATGACCTCGATGGCGGGGATGAACGGCCCCATGTCCTGCTCCATGAGTGGCCCTGATGGGTCCATGAGTAATGGGCCCGTGCCCAATATGGGGCAGAAGCCCATGCCCGTCAGCTCTGGGAAGGTGAGCAAGACTCTTATACACACATTAATTTTGAAGTGAAATTTATTTTGCTGTGTATACAACTGCAAGTTCACTAACTATTAAACATTATAATTATTTTATGGCGATTCTTCTTTGATTTATAATATGTATGATACGGATTAGGGAAGAATATTTTGCTTTAAGGGGGAATTTGATCACATCCTGTTATCCTGCTATTAATTTTGTATCATTGGGCAGATTTATCCGTCAGACCAGCCGATGGTATTCAACCCCCAGAACCCTAACGCTCCTCCTATTTACCCTTGCGGAATTTGCCACAAGGAAGTGCATGACAACGACCAAGCCATCCTGTGCGAGTCTGGCTGTAACTTCTGGTTCCATAGGTAACTTAATTACTTAGCTACCTGGTTACTTAGCTCCATAAGTAGGTTACCATGACTCGTAAGTCTGTTACCAATCTGCATTTTTGGAATCATGATCGTCACCCGGACTCATAGTAAGCCAGTTATCTTGACTCTTAGCAATACCAGGACTTGGACTAAGCCAGTTACCCTGACTCTTAGCAATACCAGGAGTTGCACTAAGCCAGTTACCCTGACTCTTAGCAATACCAGGACTTGCACTAAGCCAGTTACCTTGAGTCTTAGCAATACCAGGACTTGCACCAAGCCAGTTACCCTGACACTTAGCAATACCATAACTCTTAGCAATACCAGGATTTGCACTAAGCCAGTTGCCAGGATCCCTCCCTAGGAAGCTGGTTTATGAAAGAGAATATTGCTATTATTAATTCAGCATATATTCAGCGAAGAAATCTTCTTAGTGGCAGGTATTGATGAGATGATATAATTGAAGCGCTTCTATTACTTGAGAACCTTTTGTGTCATTTAATAATGACGTTTCTTTGAAGCACATTTTCCATTGAATGTTTCGTGTTTATTCTAAAGTTTTTCTATTTGCTAATCTTCTATTATGTATTCAGAGTGTGCACAGGCCTGACAGAAAGCGCCTACCACCTTCTCACTGCTGAGGTCTACGCCGAGTGGGTGTGCGACAAATGTTTAAACTCCAAGAATATCCCGCTTGTCAAGTTCAAACCATAGCAACAAATGTTTATAACCAAACATAAGGCTTCCTGATGCTGCTGCTCTGCTTTGTGTTTGATTATAAACTGTTGTGTGTGGGCTCCGAGGCTCCCTTTAATGCCCTCACCTGATTATTGTTGTGTCAACGTCCGCTCTATATTTATTGAATATAGTGTTTTGTAAATAAGCTATCAAATTGTTTTGTAAATAAGAAGCCTCAACTAAGTGGTAGTGAACAAGTCGGATGCGCCATAATTTGTCTTGGTGTTACTGTAGTTAATTTCCGTTTCAATGATGTGCCTAATTGAAATGTAATTGTTCAACAATTCAGTATCAAATAAACAGAGCTTATTTACTTTGGTAACAAGTTCACTCTTCTGATTAGGGCCAGAAGCGATCTTCATTGCCCTTGTATCAACCTGGGTTTGCTACGAATGATTACATTTTAATATTTATGTAGTTTGGAAATAAAATGGCTTGCGTGTTTGTACTGTAAGTCGAATATAAATAGCAAGAGCGCGTTCTTTTGTTTGTACATTGCCGCAATTCGCTCTATATCTTCTTGTGCTGTCATTATTGTGTTCCGCTCTCAGCTCGTCGCGAGTCTGGTGTACAAATTATTTCAATTATTGCATTTCGTTTATTATTGTTTTTTAAGCGTTTAGTTTGATGTAACTTTAATTTAAAAATATGTTATTTTTAACTAGGCTCTAATTTGTCAAGGAATGTTGCGATATTTATTCACCATGTAGTTAGGTGACCATCCTGACAGCTAAATGAGGACTTTGTTGACTTCTTGACACTTTATTCAGTTTACAGGTCTGTGCGAGATTAGCAGTAAATTATCTGATGCCTGGCGCTCCTTGGTCTCCTGTTATTAATATTTATTTCCTGTTGATCCAATTAGTTTTGTGCATTTGATTTGTTTACCTGTGAATGGCTTCATTGAGTCAGCCTATGCCGAGTAGGGTAAATGGGACTACTTACCGCTGGATGGGTAACTCGATAGTACGTGCAGCTTGAAGGTTATGGGGGAACTACTTGCCGCTATAAAGGTTATTGGGGAACTACTGGCTGCTATAAAGGTTATGGGGGAACTACTTGCCGCTATAAAGGTTATTGGGGAACTACTTGCTGCTATAAAGGTTATGGGGGAACTACTTGCTGCTATAAAGGTTATGGGGGAACTGCTTGCTGCTATAAAGGTTATGGGGGAACTACTTGCTGCTATAAAGGTTATGGGGGAACTGCTTGCTGCTATAAAGGTTATGGGGAACTACTTGCTGCTATAAAGGTTATGGGGGAACTACTTGCTACTATAAAGGTTATGGGGGAACTAGGTACTTGTCGATGGATTTAAGTTAACCACTTACGTGAGCTCGCTTAATGCATAAAGGCGATGACGTCACGTCACTGTGACTCCTAGAGTCTAGGCGTTGTAAAGATAATCTCGAGCTACTTGTACATAGATTATATTTAAGATAATGTCGAGGCAGCTTTGTAAATATGGTTAACTATGTTTTTTTTATTCGCTTTTGGAACGTAGTGTATTTCAGTGCATTAATTCTTCTCGGTCGTTGAGATATTGTGAAGTAAATGTATAGAAGATGCTATGTAGTTTCCATTCCTCCTGAGGACGCAACAGCTTATCTGATAAAAACTTTTACGAGAGAGGAATCTGGAACCCGTGCTAGCTGCTCAACTGGCAACCCAACAGCAACCTTGGAGTTGCACGCACACTCATTCAGGCTTGAGTACAGGAAGGGCTTTTCTTAATATTCTTAGTAAGTTAGCGCTCAGATTTTAGATATTTATTAGTCGGTCACGAACTCTTGCCATGTGTGATGTTGACTCCTGCGTTCCAGGCATCAAATAATCGCGTTTTCTTAAAAGACGTCAAATGGTTGTCAACACAAAGTTGTATAAGATCGATTCAGCAGTGTACCGACAGATTTCACATTAATAATTCAGTGGATAGGTATGATCAATCATCGATCAAAGCAAATTGAAGTCTAGTCGCAGTTCGACGTAGGCACTGCAGTACTAATAAAATGTATAAAAAAATTTTTTAAAGACCACGTTTTTCATGTGGACTCAAAAGTAGAAAATAATTTTTCGGCAGCTACTGACCTCTGTTTGCTTTCATTCTCTTGGTCTTTTGTATTTCTTATCGATTGCAAGATTTGATCATCACAGACACGAAAGCGAGCTAAGAAAAACGTGGTAATAAAAGGCAGAACGGCTCTGTTCAGTCTTTTAGTTGAAGTTTTTGTGACATTCGGTCAGGGTTTTTGCTTTTAAATTTGAGACGTCGCTGAGTTACTTGGCTGAGTATACTTACACATGTTCATCTGAGGCATGAATAGAGATATTTAGTCTATTATTTGATTTATTTCGCATGACAATCGCATTTGGAACATTAATTCACAGCTGGCGAACTTGTGGAAAATATGCAGCTCCTGATGCATTTGGTAACGCTGCTATCCAGCGTCATGTGCAGCGAGATATCTAGCTCTTTGTTCATAAATGTGCCAGTGAATATCACAACTGTCCTCAACTTCCCGCATTCCCTGGTGTCCACATCGAAGGAATCGTCCGTGCGCTGCTCTAGCGGTCAGCTACAGCTCATTGCTCTACTGCTTCCTCGGCCTCGAGTGCCTGTTGGTGACTGGGCAGCTGAACCACGTGCGAGGTCCGCAGACGAACTCATGGCGTTGCAAAACTCCTGCCGGTGAGAACAATAGAAGAACTAAGAACAATTTTGGAAAATTGTTCACAAAAATAATGCAAGTTTTTTATGAGCTAAATTTCACTGTAAGATTGTTATCCGTGGTTGTTAGCGAAAAATATCACATTTCGTTAAGCCAAGCCTGCGAATTTACAATTTGGATCATATTGTCTCATGTGTCCTTGCTAGACAGATATTAGGCTGCAGAGCGCTATTCCCAGGACTGAGCGGAGTCTCTCTCCTCTACAATTTCTCTAGTAACGATTATGCTTTCTTCATGTACTCTAATTCATGTTAGCGGTACCAATCTAATTTTTCTAACCGTGCATGAAGTTAAAACTTAGTGATTTATGGTCATTATCGTTTGAAAACCTTTTTCAGGTGAAAGTTCAAGAAGATCTAAAAACGAGAAAATAGTAAGAATTAATGCAGTATGTAGGCCATTTAGTTCCTTAATTCTCATAAACGCTCCATATAAAGTTTTTCATGCCCTAAGTTTACTGATTTGTTATGGTTACAGGTCTACCACGCTACCATCTCAATTACAAAAGGATGGAAATTATATCTTAATCGAGCTGACAATTCAGAGCTGAGGTTTACCTGACCAATCGCGCAGTTGGTTTCGCGTCAGGGAAAGAGTTGAGGTGACGCATGGATCAAGTGTATTTAGTTAAGACAGACCGAATCGACACTTCAGCGAACTCCCCTGCGAACCCGCCTACGAACTAGAATGCAAAACCTAACTTCATTTTCAACTCAAACACTCATAAATCCGTCAATAATGAACGGATTTTATTCAAATTTGAAATATAAGTAGATAATATCAGTAATTTGTGGACGGAATTTTTTCAGATTTTTACATCAATAACTTTTTTATTAATACGGAAAACCTAACTTCATTTTCAACTCAAACACCCATAAATCCGTCAATAATGTACGGATTTTTTCAAATTTGAAATATAAGTAGATAATATCAGTAATTTGTGGACGGAATTTTTTCAAATTTTTACATTAATTACTTTTTTATTAATACGGAAAACCTAACTTCACGTTCACCTCGCAGGTTAGGTCCTAGTCAGGTCAAGTTTCTGTATTTTGTAGCATTAGAAAAAAGTTATTAATGTAAAAATCTGAAAAAATTCCTTCCACAAATTACTGATATTATCTACTTATATTTCAAATTTGAATAAAATCCATCCATTATTGACGAATTTATGGGTGTTTGAGTTGAAAATGAAGTTAGGTTTTCCGTATTAACCAAAAAGTTATTGATGTAAAAATCTGAAAAAATTCCGTCCACAAATTACTGATATTATCTACTTATATTTCAAATTTGAATAAAATCCCTTCATTATTGACGGATTTATGGGTGTTTGAGTTGAAAATGAAGTTAGGTTTTGCATTCGAGTTCGCAGGCCAGTTCGCACGCGAGTTCGCTGAAGTGTCGGACCGGTTAACGACAGGCCGTTTTCTAAAGATTTTTGATAGTCAAATAACATAACATAACATAGTGATGTCGGCGCTGAAGTGTAGGCCTGATGTGGCCTGTCGCCGATTCTTTTCCTTTTCGTGCCTTGTTCATAGATCTAAACTCGTGTCATTTGACCGGATATTTTCATGACTGGCGATAGTTTGAAGTAGCTACTAGACTTCTACGTTTCCAAACTCTAGACTCGGGCGTACGACGGCAACAAACAACTGCTTCATCGTTTCTGCATCTAGGAACTCGTATGAGCGTCTGATTAGTCCAAGAAATAATCTTATTAAAATGAATTCTAGAATGAAATTCAATATTGGGTCTTGTTTAAAGTAATTCATACGAGAACAACGCTATAAATAATACAAAACTTATAAGTTTCTAGAGGTAGGGTGGCCTAGTAGTTAAGAGTTCAGAGTACCAAGATAGGAGTAGAGAGGTGCGGGTTCGAACCCAGCTCTGTGTGACAGTTTATGGTCAGAATCGGAAAGGAGGCTGGGCGGTTAAGCAAAGCAGAATTGTAGCAGTGAGTTGCGAGTTCGATACCGCAAAATGCTGTGAATGTTCTGCGATGTTCAGAATCGGCGACAGACTTACGGCCTAATAAACGCTGAAACCGCTATTTTATTTTTATTCAACAGCAAAGTGAAAATAACTTCGCAGGCAGCCACCTGCCTCACACTTTTTGAGATTTTAATTTCTGACTGTAAAAATCTATCTACTGGAACAATGGTATGCACATTGTATAGTTTAGTTTAGCTAGCAATAAGGTGAAAAGGACCACAATCTTCCGTAATTACCATAAAACTTGTTGCTAGCTTCCTACACCGACGGCTGCACCTTGACAACGGCACCAGCATCAGCCTGTAAGCCAAGCACCAGAGGTTCTGTCCCAACGACTTGGTCTGTTCCCCTATAGGACTAATCCAGGGTGAGTTGCGCATCATAGCGTTAAAATAATATAACATCCAGGAAGGTATAAGTGGCAATAATCAGACGTAGGCGTTGGAACTGAGAATTGTCGTGGTTGGGAAAGTCAGCCTGGAGCTGACGATGACTAGTCAGTGATTGAGGTTGACCTTACACTAATTTTCATATTAAGTCTTAAATAATTTCTATATACAGGGTGGGGGAGAATCGATTGAGCAGTTTTGAGGAGAAATAAAAAAGTAATGGAGGTACATAAAGAAGAAAGTTTATTTTCCTCGAGGTTAGCATAACACCAATACGATGATACCATTAAGAATACTTATGTTTTGAAAACAATATCAGGAAGATGTGGCCGTTAGCTTCAACACACTGTTGGAGTCTTTCTGGGAGGAGGGAGTAACCGTGACCGTGAATTCCGAACACTATGCTGCAATGTTACAAAATTACTTGCAGCCCAGGTTGGAAAAGATTGTTGAAAATGAAGCATTGGGAGACGTGTGGTTCCAGCAGGATGGGGCCACAGCTCACGCAGCCCGAATGTCACTCAATGTTTTGAGACGCATGTTTCCCGGACGTCTGACGTGTCTCTGAGGGGTGATTTACAGTGGCCTGAAAGGTCACCTGATTTGAGCATTTGCAATTTCTTTCTTTGGGGACATCTAAAAGAAAGGGTGTTCAGAAGTCGCCCTCACACCCTACCACAGCTAAAGGGAACGGATTATTGCAGAGGTTATGGCCATACCTCGCCATATGTGTGAACGTGTTGTAGGAAACTTCCGAGAACGACTCCAACAGTGTGTTGCAGCTAACGGCCACCATCTTCCTGATATTATTTTCAAAACATAAGTATTCTAAATGGTATGTTATGCTAACCTCGAGGAAAATATACCTTCTTCTTTATGTACCTCCATTACTCTTTTATTTCGCATCAAAACTGCTCAATCGCTTCTGCCCCACCCTGTATATTTCAGAGCAGAATCATCTATTGGCATATGGCATAGAGATATCGATACATTGTTTACCAATATATTAGATATTGCAATCGACGATTGCTTTCTCTGTCATACTGTTTGTTAATGCACTAATTATAGTAACGTCCATGGATTATTTTAAGTCAATTTAGACAATACAACGACGTCGCACTGCGAGGTTGCGAGGTTGTATTTACGTACTGAACTCTCACTTTTATTATCATAATAATTCGTGATTAATACCCTCACAAAAGTAGGCAAGAAATACAGACACTTGTAACAGACTTCTAATACAAATTCATTTAGAATCAATAAAATGTTTAATTTCTTTGGGTATTTTGAGTATTCAAGAGTTCACCAAAAATGTTGAGAATGAATGTGCTCGCGCTTCTATAAATCCATTTCATCTCAGGAGCATACGATCTGCGGGCCTTCATCCAAAAAGTGAACGGCGTTTACATTCGGTAGGGGAATGGTCGACCGGCGGAAGCTGTCGAGTTTTCTCCAGGCTTTCCTGATGCAGTGGTGGGGAAAATGTGCGCTCGGTTCACCGGCGTCGATGACTACAAGTTACGTTACGACTTTTGTACTTACAAGCGACACGTCATCTGTCAGGCTGGTGGTAGTCTGCCTGCTTGCGGAGCGAGAAATATACCCAGTTCTAATGAAAGCCTAACAATAGCTTTTGGTATACACACTTCCGATGCATATAGATATCTTACCTTTGACCGAAAATGATAGCTCGAGACATGAAATTCACAACACAGGTTGCAGCGGCCGCTTATGTAGTCAAAGAAATTGCGGGATTCGTTTTGGCAATTTCCTGCACTCGTTAATTTCATTCTCTATTACATGTCAACACTTCTCGTTCTCCAAATCGAAGTGCTCCTCATTTTTTCCGCACAATACTCGAACACAATTTCGTCATTTGAATGCATTATTTCTAAGATTAAAGCAAGCATCACAAGAAATCGGCAGCGTTCTTCATGTGGCTTTAATTAGAGTGATAAACAGCATCGCAATTATCTAACCATAAGTGTGGTACTACGAGCATACCTGACGCACCCGCCTTTGTCAGACCATTAGAGGAGGTCATTTGAAATGCATAGCATTTGTCCGGTGTCAATCAGGCGTCTCATTCTCTTCATTATAATTAAAAAGTAATTTTCATTAGACGTGATAGAGATTGATGGAAACCTTTTTAGCTAAACCGATATATTTTAACTTAGAATTTCAATTAAATGATTTGTTTTAAAGATGAAACATACAATGAACGGTTCATTCTTAATAAGTTAAGAGCCGACTGTAGTCCTTAAAATGGTATTCCTTCGATTTTACTATCCTGTGAGGATAGTAGAATTCGTTGTCGAGTTTCCAATGAATAAAATATCAGCAGATGGTCGAGTGAAATGAAACGTTTGTGTTCAATGTTTTATTCAAACAGTGCAATAAATGACAAACGATTAAATTTCGCTTTTGTTTTCCTATGAACATAATATAAATTGGGTTTACATAAAATTTGTGAGTAGGGGCCACATTAAGAAGGGAAAATAATTAATTTCTTATTCTAGTTCATTACCTGATGCGTTATAGAGAAGCAAAATTGACACTAGATTCGGAAACTAAAAATTTACACATTGTTAATATATTATAATATATTTAAATATTTTGGGAGCATCTTATTCAATCGCAACAATTCTATGTTAGTATTAATATTTACAAATAAAGAAAAGGAGGAAAATTAACTTCGTGTGAAATAAATACATACACGCATGCTGTGCTGTGACTGTAAACAATGGTGGCTGAATGAATCTTGAATTTATTGTATAGGCAAACTAATAAATGAGCTACGTACAGGCCAGCAGTTCAAACGCCAAACGTTAAAATTTCTTTTCGACTCGAAGCAAATGTCTTGTTGATCTGTTACATTCCTGTCGTTAAATTATACTTTAGAAAACCTGCGCCTGTTCTCACTCGTCTGGCTTCATGAAAAGTTTCAAACTAGCTTCATCATTCAGCGCTGTTTCAATCAGCTGCCTTTCTCGGCTCAACAAATGAGCTTAGCTTCTGCCAGAATTAAGTTTTGATTTACGAGTTTGCTCAGCTATTCAAGTCGAAGATCTACTGTTTGCATTCTCTGGAATTAGTTGCTATATGTCCATCATGAGCAAATTTGTCCGTCCAATTAGAAGGTGTGCGCTCAAACATGTTGTGATTGAGCGCCTCGAGGCCATTGATCTTGTTTGAAAAATTCTGTGGTGAATTGCCACTCGATTGAGAGCAAACTGAACTTGTTTGACTCTGTAAGCATTGTTTTATTTTATTATTTAATTAGTTAAATTTAATTATTATTTTCGCCTATTCTGCAGCCTTTAGAAGAAATGTTTACCTTATCGTATTGCATAAATGATTTAAATTGCAGAAACCACTATGAGATGGTTGCGTTGATGGCCAGAAGGCATTTGCATTCAATAAGTTTTATCATTTAGGAAAAGTGCTGTTGAACAGGCTGAGGACCTCTCCCTCAGAATGAGATGAATGCGTTGATGGCCATTAGCATTCAATAAGTTTTAGCATTTAGGAAAAGTGCTATTGAACAGGCAGAGGACCTCTCTCTCTGAATGAGATGATTGCGTTGATGACCATTAGCATTCAATAAGTTTTAGCATTTAGGAAAAGTGCTGTTGAACAGGCAGAGGACCTCTCCCTCAGAATCACAGGGAAAGTTACGCAGCAAATAATCATCGGCGCCGTTTGCTCGGACGCAGGCGTTTGAGGCAGAGTCGCTGGGAGCATTTTTTGACCATTCAGGCGGCGTCATTTTTCGGTTGCTGGCACTCAGCTTCCAGGTGAACCCATCGCTAGCGTCCCGCACCACGTACATCCAGAAACTGTGACTTCCTAATGGATTCACACCAGAGGGAGAGAGAGAATGGTTCACAGCAATTAATGTCGAAAAAGATTAGTTCAATTACTTAATCAAGGATACAGGTAAATTGGAAATTCATACATCACTTCAGCGAAAAAATTAAATGCATTCGTTGAACACCGAACGATAACGATGTGTGCATATTAGCAAAAACATTAAATATTAAATCAACCATTTGAAACAAACTAAACAGAGCAACGTAAATTAGTGCATTTCCACGTAAAATACCTATTTAGTTCTCATGGCGATCAATTAGCGAGACACCTGTGAGATAATTTCAACTTTGAACCTAATTGTCGGATTTCAACTGAGGATAAGAGGAGGGTTCAGAGAATGATCCCAACCTATTTTATTTTTTTTCTGCTATGACTAACTTCTCAATATTAGTTTTCACCTGAATATAGGTCCTTGAGTTGTGATTGGAGTTTTTTAAAAGCCGCTGGATTTTTTGCAGAGAAGATTTCTGCGCCTCGCGACCTGCAGAACTTCTGCGCCTTGCAGAAGTTGACGGAAGGCGTCAGCTGAGTTAGGACGCAGCCGAGGCCGTCCAGATATGAGGAGCTTGGGCAGCACTCCATCGGTGAAGAGATTTCTGACATCGGGATGCCTTCACAACCGAAATGGGGAAAAAAGGTTAAATCTAAAAAATATTTATCATTTAAAATTTCTTAGAATTTGACTAATTTTTCTGTGAGTGTATTTGAAGCCTGAACAGGAAACAACTAGGGGCGTTTATTGTCTATATAGAGAATAGTCTAGTAGGACGACGGGATTCAGGAGACGGGATACTGGATTATGGGATTTGTTAGACGGGATTTCAAAATTACGAGATCCAAAGTTATCCGTCCTTGACAACGCAGTGCTATATAGGAAAATATCGGAAATAGTTTGGACATAGTTACTGTAATGTTCACACAAATCTTAGAAAGACTTCGGACAAACTTCAAGACAGAGTTCAGATAAAGTTTTGACGAAGGCCGGACTGTTGGAGCAAGTTTGGACAGAGTTCGGTTTGGAGCAAGTTCTGCCAGAGTTCGGTATTGGAGAAAAGTTCGGACAGAGTTCGGTATTGGAGCAAGTTCGGATAGAGTTCGGTATTGGAGCAAGTTCAGATAGAGTTCGGAATTGGAGCAAGTTCGGATAGAGTTCGGTATTGGAGCAAGTACGGGCAGAGTTCGGTATTGGAGCAAGTTGGGATAGAGTTCGGTATTGGAGCAAGTTCGGACAGAGTTCGGCATTGGAGCAAGTTCGGATGGAGTTCGTTATTAGAGCAAGTTCGGATAGAGTTCGGCATTGGAGCAAGTTCGGACAGAGTTCGGACTAAATCGAAATAGAGTCCGGATGACCTCGGACAAAACTCGGACAAGTCCTGGACAAGCTATGTCCAAACTTTCGACAAATGTGCAAAAATATCTTCAGAAATCTCCTTAAGCAATGTTTTTCAAGATCTGGATTACGGGATTTCTAAAATTATAGGGATTGCAATTATCGATCTCGGTCAATGCTGGGATTAACCTGGTATTTCTCAATTAACCTGTTAATCATTAATTGAACTTTTAATTATTAATAAGCCTGTTAATTATTACAAAACTTCTCCTTAACTTCACTTTTTGTTGTTTGTCTGCTACAAATCTTATAATCGATATTTAACACACTTCTACCTGTCCAATTGATCTAAAATTTTCTACACCTGCGTAAAGCCGGAGACAATGCATGAATCAATTTACAGAATAAATAGTTTAAGAAATAATATTTTTAATATGAAAAAGTTTTTGAATACAAAAAAGTAGAATAAATTCATTGTACATGTGTAACATCGAAGACACTGGCCTCTTTAGAAGTGTTGTCTTTAAAAAGTAATTTATAAATCCATATTATTAAATGTGTGGACAAATCCACACAGGAGGCTCTTACCAACTAATCCTCCAATGGAGCAAAGTTTGGCCTCAGGACAATCGTCGGTGACGGCGAACAGTTCAACTTTGGCTCCATCTTGCAGTGCGCATGAGCGCTCCTCTGAAATTAATACGATTGCATGATCAGTCTTCTGGAATTAATAAGTGAATTAATTGTAGGCTTTAGTTAGATTCAGTGACTTGTCCCACGTTTTTATTGCTGAAACGCGGGTAAAATACGGCTTATTCCGTAAAAAGCTGTGCGAACGACTTTTACTTTTATTCAAGCGAGTTAAGCCTAAATATGGTTTTATTGGCACGAGAGACGATTTTAAATGTAACAATAAACTCGATCATAAGGAGAATATCAAATATAAGGAAATATCTAGAGCAGCCTCGAGGGGCCTTCCTTCTGCAAGTTTTCCCAGATTTGCAATCCATGCTGAAAATTAGGTGGGTCGTAATAACAATGGAAATGATCGGGTCTTAATAAGCGATTAGTGCACGAGCTCTATGTCGGAGTAGTTATGATATGTAACCAAATAGTTCAACATGAAAACATATTTCATTATTTAAGTATTTTGCGTGAATTTAAGTATCTTCCGTGCAATACTTGCTGTTTCCACCAATCAACAATGAGTAGAGCAACAACCTGGCCCTGTATGCATGAGCACACCTTTGAAGTACTTGCATCTCCATTCCTGTGATCCGTCGCCGGGGCGCACTTGTTCAAGAGAGTCCAGCAGCACCAAGCACCGGGGCGCCTGGTAGCAGTAAAGCAACGTCGTGTTGCCGGCTAGAGCGGCTCCAGCACACTTTACTTCTCTCATCACAGAGATGTCCAGGTGCGACAAGGACAAGACTGTGCTCACGTTTACGTCTATTGGAGTCCACACGTTGTGCATTTTGGCGCCTTGGCTCCCCTCCTAAATATTATTCAAAAAGAACAAAGTTACTAGAAGCATCTTACATGAACTCCTGGAGAATAACTGGGAATGAAGATGAATTGACAATTCACGCCTTCGTTGCGTGCCCTTCTTTTCATACCAGTAAACGTTGACAATTCCTGAGCAAATGACCTGACATTTAGTACATGAATTTATCAACTTGGATACTGATTGCCTGATGACACACATTCGTAATGCTGATTTACATCAGACTAGGAGTAATTGAAATGCGTGACTATGTTTAATGTAAGAGAACACATACCGTTAATACAATTTTAGGTTGGACAAGATAGGAAATTGTCTATAAGCCTGCAATGAAGTTTCGAGATATGAAAATCTTGATGTTTTGAATCCGTGATAATTTTTTTACTCTTCGGCAATTTATATGAATGATTCTTATTAATTTAAAATTAATAGAAACACAAATGCAAATGAGAAATAGAAATTTCAGAAAGCTTGCCAGTTTAGAGAGCCGAGGTCATGAAGTCTTCTTTTTGCCCCAGAATTGTTAGTACAGGCACAAAAAAATAATCAAGCATGACGCAGACTTGAACGTCATTGGCGATTAAAGCTTACCTCGCTGTCGATAATGCCATATTATTTACGTACTACAGAGCACGGTATTCATCGTGCACATGTTCACTACGCACTACAGAGCACGGTATTGATTGTGTCATATAATATATTTTGCTATTAAACTGCTGCAAAATTCGGAATATGACGAAGTCTTGATGAGAGAACCGTGCGGTAGAGATGATAACTAATGCAAGTGATCATCTCGAAGTTTTGCAATTAATCCATAAATAAGCATGTCTGTTCACTATCTCGTTTAATCAGTTATTTCCACCAAACTTTTCGCCATACTGAACGTTTTTATTTTTAACGGAACCGTTTCAAAAACTTTCGTCGTGATCATAAATGCCAAGTTTCAGTCTGGAATTGATCTTATTAGGTTTACCAGTTGCTCGTCTGAAATTGTTATTAGTTACAAACTACTAATAAAATCAAAACCTAAAAATACGTAAAATTTGTTACATATTGTTGTTGTTGGAGCTCTTCTGCCGCTGCAAGGTAAAAGTCCACGGAACTTAGTGCCAGCATTTAAATTACTCGCAAGTGCCACTTCAAAATCTCTTGACCATCCACAATCAAAATTGATGAACTAGGATTTTTGTAAATTCATTATTAGATATATATTGTGCATTTTTTACAAATAACTATAATTATTTCATATTATTTTCAGCATGTGTTGGTACATGTAGCGTAATTAAGAGTTGTTCGTTACAGTTGCGCTGCTATCCGAACTGCAATTTGGTAGTATGCATCATTACAAATATTTTCGAGTGAAAGATATGTGACGCAACTGCAAATTGATTCGTATTAAAAATGGAATTCACCTATATTCTCACTTTATAATTCTTTTTACTATAATAAATGTCTAAAATTTCACCAGATTCTACTCAGATAGAGATTGGCCGATATTGTTATTTTTCGAACATTACTGATCCAAATAAACAAATAAACACAATATCATTTATAGCAGAAAACTTTTTAAGGCATCAAAAATGCGGCGCTCACCAACCCACACCTCGCTGCTCGTAAGACTCCAGTGTCAGTGATGGAAGTGCGGACAATGAGATCAGTTTTAAGGCGAGACAATCCACGGTAAATTACAAGCCGGGGTGAATTGCCGCGAATTCCTCGAAGGCCGCCGCTCAATAATGCATTACGAGCTAAAAGCATACGAGATAGCAGGGCATCGATCTTTAGATTTGTTAGACCTAATTGCTCGGTGCCTTCACTTCTTCAGAACTGATTGGCCATCATTGGGTCTGAATAAAGGGTAGGATCTTTATAGTTTTTAAATAGAATAGTTACCTTGCATGCCATTAGTATGCCACCTATATTACTAATTTCATCATTATCGCACTCGTGCTTGCCATTGTTATCATTCACACCATTATCATATGCAGTACCATCATTATGCTGCATGCCTTCATCATCCACGACATCATCATCTTACATATCATCAATATCGCACATGCCATCATCACCATATACACCATATTTATATTCAACACCATCATATGTTGCATACAAACCTTATTATGAACGACATCATCATCTTTGCATATCATCATTACCATAAATGCCAACGTCATCAGTCATAGGTACCACATTCTTATCGAATGCCAGCGTAATGTTTCATGCCGCAATCATCATGCATTACTTCATCATCATGCTCAATGCAGTAAATAAAGCCATAAATAAAGCAAGGACCAGCCCCATGCTGCCACGTTAAGTGAGACAGCAACCTCGCTTTACTGTATACCTACTGTATCAAGAAACGCGGCCAAACATTTACCTCATTCATCACTGAGATTGAAGATCTACAAAGTCGGTAATAAGCCGAGGTTCAAACGATACTTCACTTCATACGAGCTGAAAATAGTACGAAACTCTCAAATTAAAATTCACTGAACTATTCTGTGTACTATTCACTGAACTATTCTGTGTGTGTGTGTACCACGGTCATAGATCTATTGCCCAAGATTTATTTCGTACGTTCTAAACGCAATGTGTTTTCCGGGCAGTTAATTAAACGAATCAACACTCCAGCGGTCGCGCCGCGGCCGAGCCCGCTCGCGGAATACAATTTTCTATGTAGTCCATTATGTCGCATGTATATATGCATATTATTCAAAGTAAAAGTTTTGCTGGCTTCACTTTGTAAAATAGTTAGTTTTACACAGTGAAACCAGCGTTTCGAATAATTACATTCTTGATATGATTTGTTGGGTACTAATTACGGCCTCTATTTTCGTTGTGCTAAATTCAAATGGAGTATTTGTGTGATGGTTTAATGGATATATGAAACCTAATGTCATTGTTTTCGGTGTTGCACAATCTGAATATGAACGTGCTGCTGGAGTGCGATGTAGTAGCTAGATTTACCAGTCCTTGAAACTTCAAGTTAACCTAAATTATTTGGCATTACATATTTTTTCAGTTACGTGTACATTCCTTGTTGTGTGATCATGTCACTTGTTGAATTCTTATTTGACTGGATCCGCAGTTCTCTGTGCTCGCCCGCAGGCTTGTCACCGATCAAACGCAAAACACAATTTTTGCGCTTCCGAAGTTTTCCTTTCAAATAAAATAAAGTGTCAAAAAATTAGGTAAAGATTAAAATTTTTAACTTATTGCTGTTAGTTATGTTCCGAATTTCGTGCAAATTTGTTCAGAATTTAGTGACTTATGAGTGGCTCGGGTGCGCTTTAGAGCAGCCGGGTGCAGCTGTGGGGCTTGCATCCGATCAAATTTAATTATTGTTTGTCTTTGGCTCCGTCTCAGGGGTTTTTCATGCCAGGGCAACAAGAGTTATGCTAATAGGAACAAATTGAAATTAACTAGGGAGGCTTGATGTAATTGGTCGGTTAATGACAACAAATTAAAGTTTGCCAGTTTATTGTTAGCTCACGTGACCTGCTCGATGATGGTGACCACGGGACGAACTGGGAGACCAGGACACGCGGTGATGACGAGGGTATCAGGAGCACGTGGTGATGGCGAGGTGTCAGGAGCACGTGGTGATGACGAGGTGTCAGGAGCACGTGGTGATGACGAGGTGTCAGGAGCACGTGGCGATTTAAGGGTTATTTGCGGCAGTTTCTGTGTAAGTAACTAATTTGAAAAACGACTAAATTCACACGCAAGAAATCATTAAAGCTACTGAACTGTTGCAAAATTGCCAAGATTTTCCATTTTTTTGAAAACCAAACTTCATTTATACGAGTTATCGATAGCTTATAAAGAAATAAAAAATGAAAGACAAAAAGGGAAGGATAGCCTGCTCATCAATTCGAAATTAATATTCGAATTCGTATTTAATATTCGAACTCGAATTTAGTATCCAAATTCGAATTCGAATTTAATCTTCGAATTTAATATCCTAATCTAGTATTCAAATTCGAATTCGAATTGAATATCCGAATAATTCATTCACGCTAGCACTTAGTCAGATCTAAAGTTTGAAAAATTTCAACCTCATCTACATATAGTTAATGAGGTTGATGGCATGCTACGTGGAAGTTAGCATGCCATCACAGATACCTGGTGATCTTAAGATCTCGTTTTGTGCCCTCGACGGAAACTTTTCGAAAAATGCAAACTGGAATTGCGTGCCTAAAGCAGGTTCATTATTTCAATTTTTTTTCACCGCACTCTACATGCCAGAGAATGCACCATCGCCATGCACGTGTGAATTGTGACTGATAAATATGCATAATGTATAACTTAGATGCAATGCATACATGTTTTGAGGAATTAATAAAATCGATATTCGAGATTTTCGATTACATTATTAATTAAAATTTGACCATGTGGGAATAATTTTTCTAGCATAATAATGTAGCATAAACCTAAAATAATTGTACGTGATTATTTATAATGCCACAAAGGGCTATAAATAAAGTGAATGTCAACTCCTGAACCCACATTTAGTATATATTTATTTTTTTGCATAAACAGAAAACGGCTTAATAAATGGAGATAATTAATCATTCAATCAAATAAAATTTCAACCTAGTCGATTATGCAAAGGAAATGCAATCGTAGATCCAATCGAAATGTCGCGGAATAACTACTAATTCGATGCAATCGCCACAAGGGCGCATGCCGGAGGCCAGCTTTGCCCAACCTAAAACTTGGTTCATATTACCTTCCGTGGGTAAGCAAGCTAAAGGACATAGCAGCCTAGCTTTGCTTAAAACCATAATGCCAAATATCCACCGCCACCGCTTAAGCATGCTCGAATCAAGTTTCATCTAAATCAAGCATCTAAATCAAGCATTGCCATACTGCAATTTCTTCCTGCCCAACGTCTTCTGGCCTAACCTACGCAAGTTGCAACATTTCTTCACCCAAAACATAGCTGAGCGGACCTAAACTCAACTCATTGGGTACAGGAAATTAAAAGGCGGTTCAAGCGAGCTGGTGGAGCTATTCATTGGTTGCAATAAAGTTATAAACCATTGCAGCGTAAATAGATTTAAATTACTAGGAGTCTTACTTTAACTTACTATAAGTGGACACACCTCTGACTGCTTCCCTTATTTCATTGTTATAGTTTTCTTTGATAACTCGTATTTAAGGTTCTTCAAAGTATAATAATGGTTCAATAGTTTTGTTTATATTTCTGATAATAATCGTCTAACCTAAATAAAAATTATAGTTGGAGAATCGATGATTATTTTTGACGATAGGTGAAAATTATATGTGGGGTACCGATGGCGCATCGATGCGGCATCGATGGCGTATCCGGCATATGTTTCACTTATAACCTGCCTATGAACACCCTACCCGAAAAACTCTTCTTCCACCAATAACTGCCCATTGGCACCGGTGGAGCATCGATGAGCCACCGATGGCCACCTTTAAAATTGAATCGATAAAATTCTTTTTATCCGATTCATTTGCATTTACTGATATTGCTCCAGACGATCATGTTCTGAGGACTACGTATGCATATCCACCCTGGCAGTACAAGTAAAATGTTAGACATTAGCAGGAACAAATTATCAGAGTACCATACACACACCTCGTGTGAAATCGGCTTGAAGAAGAGTCCCTGCCTGCAGGATTCCAATTCCGATCTCCCTCACGGGAAGCCAAGCCCCTACAGTTGAGCCATCGGAAAGGACATGGCAGTCGAGTAATTTTAAAAGATTTAACTGAAGTATTGAAATCTTAATTTCATCAAATGAGAGAAGTCAATGCTACCACCGTATTGATTAGAAGGGTCTATTAGCCATTTAATATAAACATGATGCTATATTCGAGAAAACAGCCGCTGAAAGATACTTCATTTATCCACAACGATCTGTTCAGCTCAGAGCAAAGGCTACGGCAAAATGCTTGATAAGAATAGAAGTTTAATAATGCGAACATTACACCAATTTTAACAGCGGTTCGATTCGAAATATTTTCACCAAGAATATTCTTGCGCGTTTTAATTAATGAATTATCACTCGATGGTTTTGTAATGTTAGGCGTGAAATGCCTTCTCCACTTTGTGTCGCTATTTTTCTCTAGCTTAATGTTTAATATTTTCGTCGGAAAGACACCGACACCACTCAATTAGAAAAGCAGACCTAAGCTCAAAATAATTATCAGATGGAAAAAGAAAATTTCCGCAAAATAATTAAATTTCACCATCGAAGTCAGCGATAGAAAACCGAATTTTTACTAGTATCCAT
This sequence comes from Hyalella azteca, assembly GCF_000764305.2. Lineage (NCBI taxonomy): Eukaryota > Metazoa > Arthropoda > Malacostraca > Amphipoda > Hyalellidae > Hyalella > Hyalella azteca. The sequence continues at coordinate 49,431 of NW_025938854.1, read as the reverse complement.
CTGTGTAAAGAGGATACTTTTTTGGCAAGCAAATTCACGGAAGGCACCTATTCCAAGCAAGACGCGTTTAAGATTAATGAGAAAGAAACTCAAAGCCGACGCGCTCCAACCCAACAGGTATGAATATGAAAGTGTACACCTGTATCCTGCTCGCTGCGCTTTAGTGATGTCGAGCCGCTGTCGACTACGTCAACGTGGCTTTAGATAAATGCGTTAATTATAGAATAATATAAATATTATAAAGCACATAATAGAACAATATGATTAATACATAATGATTGTAAGAAGGTTATCCGCACTACTTGTCGGAATAGTACCTGTTGAAAGGCCTAACCAGTCAAGTTAGAGCACTTTGTCTCTGATGTCCCTGTGAGGCTGACTGAGCTAATATAGGTTGCAGTACGCTATTCTTAGGTACGATCGAGCGACTTTGAATTAGTGTTCTTCTTTAAGTATCTATGAATTATTGTATTTTGGATTATTGAATTGTCTTTCTGTATTGTTCATTCCGACGTGTATTTATTTGTGTCATTTGTTTGTCTCGGCAGGACAGAGCGAAGTCCCTCTCCTCTCTATAGTCTCTCTGTAGTTTAATAGTCTACCTAGATGATCGCGATTCTAAACTATTCTCGAATAAATATAAAAACTTTATATCAATCAATTGAACCCAGCATCATCACAATGATACAAATGATTAGTCTCATTTGATCGCAATATTTCAAGCACAGCAAGTTAGCGTATGCACAGAATTCACAATAAATTTACACAACATATTAGGTGAACATAAAAAATTGGATTCACCATCATCTTTTGGAAAATTTTATTTTTCGCAACAAAATTTTCCACTGTTCCTTGGATAATTTATATCATAGGCATTCTGATACATGCCCAGTTGCTTCACTTTAGCGTGAAATATTTGTGAACACCCTACAACTGGCTCTCAGTTTTACTTGTACCTACCAAATTCACGCTAATTTTTCGCTAAATTAACTTGAATCAAAATCTTATAAGCCAAGAACGCAGAACAAAATCATGATTCGTCTGGATCTCGAATGAACCCCAACCCAATAACTCCAATTTCTAGCTACGTTGGATTATTCACAGTGGCAAATTCCTTCGTACAGTTTGCAGTTTGGGCAAACGGTTATCGGTGGCTTACTAGAGATTTTTCAGCAATGCGCCATCGATAATTCAGATCCTATAAATCATCGATGATTCACCGATGACTGCCACCTCCCAATTTATTGGTGTTTTATGGTCGATTTTTGGAAGATCAGGCCACCCACCGTTACACCACCTGTAATCTACCATCGTCGCCTATAATCATCGAGGCGCCACCTTAAATTTGTATTTGGGTGAATATCAATTTTATAGATAAGGACATGTCGTGCCGTTTGTGTGGATTCCGATTTAATGGTGAATGTTCGTCGCTAATGTCCGTATTCGATAAAAGGCGATTTTCTTGGACCGAAGTCAAACTCCTTGCAATTTCTTAACATTCAAAGAAACCTTAGTAATTGGTTTGAAAGTTGCAGCACACATTAGTCACCATTTTCCATGAATGAAGACAATTGTTTATAATTCGTAAAATTTATAATAATAAAAGTTATAAAACGGTGAACAAATAGTAGTTTTATATCTATTCAATCATGTAAAATTATCAGGAAATTTTACGACACACTAGCAACATAGCCTCAAAATTCTAATCATGGGTTCGCGTTTGTGGCGGAAAAATTAGCGTTAAAAGCGAACTGTCGTTTGCGCAGTTCCAGTAGATTTGATACACGCAAAGTTAGTTAGGCAAGGTTTGTGGCTGAAATATTTTAAAAGATGAAAATAAAGATTAGGCACATGAGTATACAAACATATGAGGCTCGATTGGAAAAACTGTTAAGATCGAAATTAAATTAACATTAATTAAGTTTAATTAATCTCCAAAGAAATGCGATTGATTATTTTTGCAATTATGAATAAAATTTAACTGATTTCTCAAGAATATGATGCTATTAGCAAATTTTACTGTACACAGTCTTTTATTTAGAGAGGTAAATCCGAATGTGGTACTTTATAAGGTTATAGACCTTACACAAATATACTGAACGTATCATGGAAATATTCTAGCTACTTCATTGTAAACTCAGTTTCAACAACTCACAGACTTGAAGTTGTCTAATTAATGCAATAAATTAGTCAGTATTACGGCACTTTAATCGTTTTACACGCAAAATTAGTGCGTTATCATCTACACTCGACACACCAAACCCAACAAACTTTTGTACATAGTTTATTGAACTTATTCTACAGTACCTAAAAATATATCGTAAATAAATGCGTTTGATGAACAAATGTACAAAATTTCTCAATAATTGCGGTAAAATTTCTTCTTACGAGTTCCAGTGTTGTTTCATGCATGCAGAAATAATGCTGACCTTCGTTTCGCTGATACACGTAATTCCATTCGTTAGCAGAGATGCTTCGACTTATTTTCCTCATGTTCACTATATAAAGGTCGGACTGAAATTCATATAATTGAAAACTTGTAGCGAATCTTCCCCCCTCCGGTTGAAACCTGATAACACCTGAATGTGAATTCTTACGTTGAATTACGATACTTTTTCTAAAGCCCATCCAAGCCGTAGGAATTATTTGCATATTAAATACATTTCAGAAGAGCTTCGGAAAGTTGATTGTGCTTGTGACACAGAATTAAAGCATAAAATCTTTTGCCACTCATAATTCTGTAATTGATCCACGATTTCTGTATGTCTATGGTTGATAAAGTTTTGCAGCACCGCCCATTCAGCCTACCAGCACTATTGATGGTTGGCATTAACACCAACATCAAAATAAGCGATAAAGTTCTCTCTCGTCGCGATGAAACGCGTGCAATTTCATTAGGAGACCCAGAGGTTGAATGGATGGAATCGGATGAACTATGAACAAGTTCTACCAAGCTTGCAGCATATTTAGTTCCGGATAACACTTCTTACCTATTGAACAAAAGATCATCGATATCATACGAGACAAAGAATATGACTAAGAAAAAGTGTGGTTTGGTAGGTCTTGCAGCTTTAATAGCCAGATATACGACCAGTTTTTATCCGTGCGAATGCATTGGCTCAAGGAAGGTTTGCCGTGAACGCTACAAGGCTATTCTGTTTTTAGAGGGAACAATCAAGAAGTTGCGCTGCTCTCTGCATTGCTCGGTAAAATTTAGCACACCATCTGACGGTTTCGTTGAAAGAGTCGTGATATATACGCGTCATAGATGTGTGTGTGGAGCAGAAATAGTTAAGCCTTTGGTTAAGTGAAATTTAGCTTTCAAATTAGTTTCATCTTGCGGCCATAAAAATCTTCAGTTATATTTCGTCGATGAGGTAAGCATTGGTAATAAATTAATTAGACCCTGAAAACAATTTGGCCGATAAAACTTTTTGCTTGAATACTCCGAAAAAAGGCTTAGGAGAAAGTAAATGCGGATGGGTACATTGAAATTTAGAGAAGTACAGCAGCCAATTTGGTACATAGATTAAAAAAATTACCAACAAGCATCGTTAAGTTCATTATAACTATGAGTGGGCCTGACGCTCCTTAAGGTCCTTGTGATGCGTTTTTGCTTTGGTTATTTTATTTTTATTTTTTTTTTCGATTTGATTTTTATCTGACGAAGACAATTTATCCTTATTAAAATCATGAGAAATATAAAATATAATTCATGCCAGTTAAAGAAAGATGAGATGTGCTTGTGTGTTCTTTAACCCCACGAATAATCACCGTTCATGAGTTGGTTTGACTTCTAATTGATGCATGCTACCTGTAAGATTTTTGTAGATTATACGATGTTTGGATTTAAATACACTGTCAGCACCGTGATAGAATTCTTGGAAGTTCATATGGATTGGAACAGACTGCAAACTCGTTCCTTGTTCTTTGAACTAGAGCACAGAGTGCAGCATAATGCGATAAAAAGCTGAGACTTAATTGTACTCTCTACCGCGCTCCTCCCAGCCTCCCTAGCTTTCACGATCTTTATGACTGTTCAATGCACAGCAGTATTTCGACGTTCAAGCCAGCATGATTGCTTGTAGAATATTCATTAATTGCACTTAACAAACGTGTGTATCATCTCTAATTACATTCTAGTCAGAATAGGCACATGAGGACAATGTGCTGACTTCAAATTGAATGCAGTGAGTGTAAATTACAAATAGAAATCATAGGCTTGAGAGGATCTATACGGAAATCAGGATGGAGATTTTCCTCGAGCCATCGGCGTAACCACATCTTTTAAGGAGGAGAATAATTAGAAGATTATGAATAACACATGGGAACAAACGAAGATCGAGCAGTCCTAATTGAACGAACTTATTTATATTCTTATTAGGACTAATCTTCGGCATTATACACTATCAAAATTTTGATTACTTCCAACCGCTGTCTCAAGGACGGTTTAAGAGCGCTTTGCGGTGTAAATTAGCGGCTCTATGTCCGCTTTAGGTTCTAATTGTACGTGGGAAATAAGCACCTGATCAGGATCTGGTCTATTCCTTGACAACCGTGGAGCGAAAGCGGGGCGCACTTATTTGGCACCTGATACGTTTGCATGGAACAGACACGACCGAATCTAAAGAATGCGTTGAAAAAATGCCCCCCTAAAATGCACGCGTGTTGTTTTACATATACGCACATCACAAGCGTATTAACAGAGAAGTAATGTTCGCGTTAAATCGCGTATTGACGCTGTTCACGCATGCGCTGCTGAAAACGCGTGTCGGCGGGTACTGGTAGCACATCTATTGACATAAAAGTAATGTAAGCGTGTTGAAGATAACGCAATGCCCTCGTGTTTTCCTATGTACACACAAAACACGCTCGTTGACAGGCACGCATTGCACGCGTTATGAATCTCACGCAACTCTCGCGTAAGCAACACGCACTCAATGCAAGCGTGTTACGTACACGCATGCAATGTCATACAAAGATAACGCAAAGCAAGCATGTTGACGAAAACGCAATGCAGGACTATTGATACGCTCGCGTGTTGATAAATTCGTACCCATGTACAATGCGCATGCAACGTCAGTATTAAAGGCAGGGGCTTGTTACGCTCGCGCTTAGAACTCATGCCAGCTACTGAGCAGGGTAAGCCAATATGGTAGCCTGACCAGCTGCTGATTTCGTGTGTCAATTGAACCTTATATTTTTTACCATGGAACTACCCAAATTAGCTCCTAATGAGCGGCTGAATAGGGAAGGCGGCCATTTCACACCTACATAATCTCTAAGACGAAAGTGGCAACCGAAAGGTGACCGACAGCTGCTTCTGTATTTTGACTGGGTACGCTGTAACTATATATAATGTAATTAACAAATAGTGTTTCCTTGCCTTATCATTCAAGGACGTCATGTAAGGCTATTAAAAGGATTCTTATGGGATTTCCACCCGCGTTTTCATTATCTCTTCTCAGCACGCAATGTCAGATTGATCAACGCTGAAACAACGTACCAAACTCACGACGTTGATATAACGTTGAATATTAGTTTAGAATGAAATTGAAGTAACGTCATTTTTTCAACGTCTTTCATTTCGACGTTGCAACGATAAAATCGCCTTGACATCTGACGGTAAGATCGCGAATAAATATATGCGATTTTAAAGTCGGAATTTTACGCTAATTCAAATTTGAAACAACGTCGGAATGTACGACCTTGTAAAAATTACATTGCTTTAATTTTCATTCAAAACTAATATTCAACGTTATATCAACGTCTTGAGTTTTGTTGTTTCAACGTTGATTCAACCTGGCATTGCCTGTTGGGTTGTTAATATGTTTACGGTAGAAAAACATTTCCAGAGATCTCGAGGTTTATCCAATTTGGAGGTCAGCTGATTGTGAGTCAGCTAACCGAAACTATATAGGGACAGACCCGGACAGTGCCCAAACTATTGCGATCGAAGTGCAAACGATTATGTTGATTCAAATGAAATGCTCAGTGATATACGTAAGTTACGTAATTAGATTGTTTAATTATCTCAGATTTTATTATTTTAGATAAGTCATAGCTTTATTCCAAGTTCGCCTACAAGTGCTTTTAAATCTTAACGAAGCAACATATTATCTGTCAAATCCAATAAATGAAGTCAGTCAAACATTTAAAACGTTTCTGATGGGATTTCTAAAGCCTATTTGGACAAGAAAGTAAAATATTACACAATTGTTGCGTAGTTACACAATCGTGCTTCAATTTGAGACTCTCACTAGTTCTACTTCCCCCTCAGGGGGGACTTCTGACGGGTGTCTGTGCTCGTCAGAAGTCCTATGGGATTTCGCGTTCCTAGGGGGATTGTTCCTGAGCGCCCCACCGCTGAGCCGCGGTGTCTGACTGCAAGTCTCAGTTTGTGGGGTTAAGTTATTATGTAGGTAGGATTCCTTACATTTCCCTTCTCTGTCTCTCTCGTGCGGGCGGCCGACGTCCCGTGTAAGCGACCTCTTGTTCGAGTGTCTTCTTTTCTGATGCTTTTCACCTGTCCCTCCTTGTCACTTCGTCTCTTGGAGATGCTAACGCTGCTTCTTTCGAGCCAGTTTCAGCGGGCTGGACATCTGAGACCTTCCGCCCCTTGTGGGTGATGAATAATTGAGACCTTCCACCTCTATGGTGATGTTCATCTTGACTTTCGGTGCGAGATAGCTAAATAGCTGACGCGCTAGTAAACATTTGGCCACTAAACTAACTAAACTAGTTCTACTTCAAAATTCAGTTTTAGGCACTATTGGATCGAAGCTAATTACATGATCTAAGACAGCTCTGGTAGCTGTAGATTAAAAGATCAGAAAATTTTCCGCGCGTGTCAGCGTAATATTTTCATGTGCTAGTGAATTTCACTGCATCGTACGAAAAGAATTGAGAACAAGATTGGGCGAAAGTAGAGACTTGAGACAGCCCGCTAAAAATGTGATTCTTTTGATTTTTTTGTTGGTTTATTGGTGCAATGGCAGCGGCTATAATTTTCGGAACTTTGATTAATCATGTAAGCATCTTACTAGTACTGTATTTAATTTGCTGCCTTGTAAGTTAGTCGAACAAATGAAATAAATGCCTTTAGCCTTTCATCCTATTCAACATATCAGCTGAATAAATTATTTTTATCTTCAGTCACCAGAAGTCGCGTTTGAGACAAGAATATAGGTAGGAATATTTAAAAACATTAAATAACTCATTATTGACATGAACACCAATGTTGCAGAGTATTCATTGTTCCACTTGTGCACTTGTGGACTCTTTCATTGAAACTCCTTTTCAATTTATAATTGTATTGACTTTTGATCAGCAACAAAAATGCTTACAGCACTGCCTTCGCTCATGGTTGTCCATTCAAAGATAGAATTGCTTGCGCAAAAATTTTCAGGAAACATTCAAGTCTGCGTACGCGTGCGGACCTCGTCTTGTCATTGAATTCTTTTCGGCAAAAACTGGAACAATTTTGTTCAATGGTACCGCGCACCTCCAACACGTCCTTGCCACATCTTACGCTGTGGTCTTGATCATCTTATACCCGCAGGATAAAAAAACATGAGATTCATGAACAGTAAAATATGCGAAACATGAACGAAAGAATATGCGAACCGTAAACCAAAAACTATGCAAGCTACAAGACAAACCATGCCAACGTAAGCAATTAAGGTTCATATGAGTATACATTTGAAAAACAAAAACTTTTATTGAATGCCCTAGCAAATGTGTAGCCGACTTGGTAGTGATTTTAAACTGAGACATAAATTACCCTTACCATGTACAATAAAATGATAGGACAAAAACACAAATAACGTAGGTTTTCGAGGCAATAATCTTAAATTTACATTAAGATAGGGATAAAAAATGTTGTTGTATTAGAAACTAAATAATAAGTTTGCGTAAGTCCTCAAAAAGTTCGGAAAATCATTCAAAACTGTTTGGAGCACAAATATAGCGGTATCAGCGTTTATTAGGCCGTAGGCCTGCCGCCGATTCTTAACATTGCAGAACATCCACAGCTTGTTGCGGGCTTGAACCCGCAAGTCCCTGCTTCAAATTTTCTTTTTACTTTTAACCGCCAGGCCTCGATCCTTGGCGATTCTGACCAGAAACTGTCGCAACGAGCTGGAATCGAACCCGCGCCTCTCTGCTCCAATCTGGTACTCAGAACTGTAACCACTGGGTCACCCTGCAACATAGCTTCGTTCCGATAACTTCGTCCAGACGAATGAAAGGTAATGTTTAATATTCTCATTCGGTTCATGCATTTGGAAAATCGAAGGTTTGAGAGGAAGGCGACATATAAGTGAAAAAATTCCATTGTCACAATTCATTTACTGAATTTTGCTGGTAAATAACCTGTGCAAAGATTGGCGTGGACAAATGAATAACTGTGGGCCCATAAAGATTTTTATGTGGCCTTCCATTTTTTGCACGTTACCTTCGCATTTGCTTCAACAAAGAGACCTTTGCTAGTATTGCAGATGTTCGCACGTTAAAAAATTCATTTACAATTCAGTATTCACAAAAGTTTACTCGAACATATATATTCACTATTTCACCGGCATACAAATTTGTACATTAAAACTATGGTTTATGATTAGAAATTAAAATTTGCCCTATCAATTTCACTTGTAGTAATATTGCAGTGCCCAAATTTACTCGTATTTCAAAGCTTTTAAATAATCGTTAAATGCTCGATCATCAGGATCAATCATAATTTTAATGACATTGTACTCAGCTAAATTTGAAATTTATTGTCGTTGCTTTACAAATGGGAATTAGGAGAGAATGTTATGTACATGAACTGTCCCATCAAATCAAATTCATAACAGATCAACTGTAAGTATTTCCGGCATTGTGTCCCCTGTCGAAATTACGCCCAAATATCAGATACATTCTGATACCTTCCCGTAATTTAGGCCGGCAGTGACGCGTCACACGCCATGCAATCCCAAATTATACATACGCTTATTATGGTATAGTGATTGCTCTTATAGCCCTTTCCCGCACTCTGCTTATTCCCACGCTACTTATTCTCAGGCTCTACCTATTCCCACTCTTACTATTCCTAAACTCTACTTATTCCCACACTATACTTTTTCCTACACTTTTTATTCCCTCACTCTTATTCTCACTTTACTTATTCTCTTGCTTTTCTTATTCCCACACTCTACTTATCGCCACACTCTACCTATTCCCACACTCTGCTTATTCCCACTGGTCATTGATACACTTAACTTATTCCCACTCTACTCATTCCCTCTCTACTTATTCGTGCATTCTATAACTTGTTCCCACACTCTACCTAGAAACAAATATGTCGTACGCAATTCTTGGTAGTTGAGCTCTCACCGCTGAAAGATTCTGAAACACTAGTCTCAACTCGCTGTCTTTATTCTCCACGTTGCGCAGTCAAGACTTGCCACACGAGTGTTAGATAACTTCATATCAAATTGAACAAATTTTATGTTGTTTTTTGTTATTTATGAGAGTAGCGACTTCTGAAATGGCTGCGTGAATTTTGCTCGCAGTAACCAAGTCTACAAAAAATGAGCTACAAAATTTTTGCGTTAAATCGGTATCATTATTATAATGGTTAAATTATGAAGCAAACATTTAATGGTAACTCGAATTTGTTTTTTGCAATTCCTACTGCTTTTACGACTGCCTGCGTAGTGGCTCATGATAAACAAGAACTAAATGCCGAAGTTTATCATTGCATAGAAGACGCCGTGTGTCGAGCATCTATGATAAAATTATAGCTTGATAAGTACCGAGATACATGAGACGTAAACTAACATGAGCAGAGATGATTTACTAATGATACGGACGAATCATGTGTATTTGAATTAGTAAAAGAATGCCTCTCAAAATAAAAACCGACCTCAATCGAGTAGTTAAGACAAACGCGGCGAGATAAACGTGAATTTGCTGAGAATTATTTTACAGGTTTATTCTGTAGTCTTTTTCATTATTGATTGATTGATGACGGGTTAAGGAGAAGAAGTCACGAGTAGGCCGCTTGTAACACTTGGACTTACCACTCTTTTTCCTTCAAACATAGAAAGCATTAAAATCCGAAGGCAGACACTGGATTATTTTGATTAACGTAAAAAAACTAATGATAAATAAACTGTTTAGCTTAAATGGCGATCAGATTTTGCCGTAATCTTCTTTGATGAGATCAGCTCCCTTCTCCCCAATCATGAATGTGACGGCGTTTATGTGCCCTGCAGTGGATAGAAAGTCTTGTCTCATTAGTCGGAGTTTTAGAATAAATAATTGAAAACCAATAGCTTGTTAATTTGCAATTGAGTATGAAAAAGTATACATCCAAAATTCCAAACAATTTTTTCAAACAAAATTAAGATTTTCAAATTACGTATGCTTGGAAAATTGATATAATAGGAAAGAAGAACATTTCATTACCTGATGTAATGGAGGGCATTATAGAAGCGTCTATGACTCGTAAATTCTTGACACCTCGAACCCTGAAAATAAATGCAATAATTGAGACGCTAGTACCACAGGTACAGTCTATAGGAGACTAATTGAGAAAATAAACACATTTTCGAAAATGAAAATTTATTCATCACATCAAGTGGAGAGGGGTCTTAAGGGAGCAGACGAAAGAGTATTAGTTTCAGCATTGCAGAGAGGAAAGGACGGTAACTTGAAAATCAAACGAAGTATGGATCATCGAGCAAAGTCCCTAACAAAATATAGAGCCGAGGGCGGCTCTGAATTAGGGAGCATCTAAGACTCGGGGAGCATAGTAAATCAGCTTCTTAATGTCCTCATTTGTGTATCCTACCCCTGTCAAAATTTTCGTGCCGATTAAGGTCGTTTTAGAGGAACTATATTCGGCTTAGGGGTGAATCAGGAGCACCCTGTCAAAATTTTCGTGCCGATTAAGGTCGTTTTAGAGGAACTATATTCGGCTTAGGGGTGAATCAGGCGCAAGTCGGCCACGTAGGGTGTTTTGCTTCTATTTACCAGCCTCTTTTGGAAGTCAATTGCACAGTAGGCCAAATCTGCGTAATATGATTGAAAAGAGCAGCTGGTCAAGCTTCGTCATGATGCCCCTGGTCGAACGCTGATGACGCTACCGCATGTATTGTATTACAGAAACACTCCCTAAAAATCACGTAAAAAAAAAAAAATAGTCGACTCCTGTTGAGTGTGATCGGATGGCTGTTTACTGCAATCAAGCTACTGCAGTAACTTGACTTTGTTAAGATTAACACTCACTTTTCGATTGTGTTGTCTTCCTTAAATTATGACGTATTTGACTGAAAAATTTAAATTATGAAGGAAAAATTGTTAGTTTTTCCAACGAGTATTTTATTAATAAGATGTAGTTGTATGGTGTATCTTTCACCATCACTTCTTTCAAAACGCAGCAATTATACGATGCAAGTTCTTTTTTCGACAATATGAGATTTCATGCGGAATATGCTTAAATCAGTTATTTGATCAGTTCGTTGCAATAGGTACTTCTCAAGTTCTCGGTGGCAGGCGACATTCATCATGACTACGCATTTGTGTGTTCAAGATTTAGCTGCGGTAGAAATTTTCAACTTTGGGCATGTCGACACGAGAATGTTATTTAAGCTGCTCCTGTTTATATGCTTAAGGTTCTAATTTCTAAATCAACACGTCAACTGGATCTATTTGTGTAGTCGAAACTCGAAAGTTTATCATTGCCTACGATGCTACCTAACCGACAGACAACACTCGACACCACTAGGCGGGCCAGCTGAACAGGATGGAACAGTTTGCAGAGCGTATACTGATTATTCTCAAGTAAGTTAGTTGCTTTTGTTCTGTTCTATCTACTATATTTCGTTGTATCATCAGGTTTCATTGTGGAGTTATATTTAAGTATAAGGCTGAATTTGGTTATTTCTGAAGAACTACAAATTATACGAGGATAGATTCAGGAAATTTCCATCGAGCTCAGCAATATTGGAATGGTATTAGACGTTAGAAATGCTTCTATTCATCATTTTGCAACAGTTGCAAGCAGTATTTTCAGACCCCGGTAAAATTTTTTGCTAGACAAATGGTTTCTTCAACAAAATAACTATTCAGCTTTGGGCGTATGTCTGCATGCGTGAGCTTATTGCTCAAGCAGAAGATAGTTTATGAACTATCGATAACAAGGAGCCCCTCTGTGAGCAATACATCTGAATTGAGGATTTCCATAACTATCGTATATTCTGCTATTTATTTGATAGTCTCTCCAGGAATTTAAAGTGCAGCTGATAACTTTAATGCGTGAGAAGAACCACATGTGAAACTTAATACTGTCATTGCAGCAACCGACGATGGATGCAGAAAGATCCTAATTTGCTATGAAGTGTGCTGTAATTATATTTTGTTAAGTTAAAATGTGCTTCTCCATTCTATTGTATGGTCTTTCTTTCGTCAATGGACGCAGAAATTCGAGGCCCTTGCAGAACCGTTTGCTCGATAGAAATTTAATGTGACGAAAGTTTCATGACATGAAACGGCAAATAAGTCAACGATTATTTTAAACAAAACGTTCATTCAGCAGGATACATGGATTTAATAGGAGAAATTGGCTTTACTTGCATAACCTCGAATCAGTGCTATTGATGTATCGATTGCATTTTTTTATTTACGATTATTGTCCTCATTTCTAACCACGCCATGTCATAATAGTTACTAGCTGTAAACGTCTTTGCATGAAATTGAGCCTCTGATAGACGGTGCTCTGATCTTAAAACTAAGCGAGTAGTACTATATAGACTGCACATAAATATAACGTCCAGTTATTGAAATGCCTCTCCCTCTCCCTTCCCCCCATAAAGGGGGGAAGGGAGGGGGCATTTTTTTTAACGAATTTTTCAGATTTGGCCGTGTCTGTCCCGAACGTATCAGGTACCAAATACGCGCGCCCCAAGCTCGACAGGAATTTCATAAGATTCTATTTCGGCGCTTATTTCGCTACGGCAACCGGAACCTAAAGCGGACATAGAGCTTCTAATTTACACTGCCATAAGAACTTGGGGCGTCCGTGTGCCAGCGGCTGACAGGTCTTCGAATTTCGATAGGGACATTCCAATCCCAAGTCAGACAGCTACGAGAGTCTGGTCCTTCCTCTGGCGGCTGTTGAGCGGTACGGATTCCCAGTCGAATTTCGGATTCCACTCAAGGTCGCCCCGGCCATCGACTCGGCTTAGAGAGAAATCAATTTCAAATCGGCCACCTACCCTATTCAGCTGGAAATGAGGAGCTTACTGCGGACTCTAATGCACGATGGGCCGAATCTGCGAAACATAACCAAAAATAGCTGCTGGTCAAGCAGTCTCATGTCAGACGCTATTATTGGAGCGAACCATGACCATCTCTCGCTCATGGAATGGCGTCAATATATGTATGTACACGCGTACGTTTGTCTACGCATACGATGGAATGAAATGAGAATTGATTTTACCAAGTTTTTAAGCTTACGCGTTGTAAGATAATAATTTCATTAATTATAGGACAAAAACATCTGAATTTATTTGGCTATCTTCATAAAACACAGGCTGCTTGAAGGCATGGAAATATGTATGTTTAAGGGGTGCAAGAGCAGAAAAATACTTGATAAGTACGTGGAAGTATTAAACGTAATGCTTGCAGCTCAAAGAGATAAATTTCAAATTCTTATCATAAAATGCATGAGTAATCTGTAAGTTGTTAATTAGCAAAAAAAAAAAGCAACAGATATATTGTGATGACAGTGCAGTTGCGTAGTTACGCTAGTCTTGTTCGCATATGGAGTGACACACGCTTCTCATTTCAGTTTTGTAATCGTACAGTGGATAGTGAAATATGCTACTTGAAAAATAATTGGTTTTAAAGGATAGATATATTAATTCATAAGATTTATATAAGATTTCTAAGTTTTATTTTCCCGGGATTCTCGGTTATTCAAGGTCTACAAATGTTTTATTAAATCTTTAGGTCACAATGATTCTGGAATAAAAATGCTTGATATTGTGATATTGATTGCCTGATGATAGGCATTGAGGAATGTACATTCGGTTTTTCAAACAAGGTCTACAAAATTTAAATATTTTCATTTGAGGTTCACAATTGTATAATATTGTGGTGCGGTTCACATAATTCCGTCGGTGAATTATGATCATTTTATTCAATGACGGTTTGCGCATGTTGGGCATGACTCAATCGCGACGTAAGTATCATGGTACCTCGCTAGTTTTCAAAGAAATTAATTAAGACGAACTATATTCAGTGGTTCAAACGACATCTATGACAAAACTTAGTCGTATAATTTACGGTTTTTATTTAATATAATGACTTAATTCTGTTCGCTGCGCAAAATTTGTTGCTAGACAAGTAAAATGCTTAACCCCCACTCATTAAACTCCCCCATTAGTTGGGGGTTTCCACTACCCCGCTTTGTGGATATGTAGGGGGAGTGAGCAAACACCGAGGCTGCTAGTCAAGTGCTGGACTGCTGGCGGCAGTTGCGTAGTTACGCTAGTCTTGTTCGCATATGGAGTGACACACGCTTCTCATTTCAGTTTTGTAATCGTACAGTGGATAGTGAAATATGCTACTTGAAAAATAATTGGTTTTAACGGATAGATATATTAATTCATAAGATTTTTATAAGATTTCTAAGTTTTATTGTCCCGGGATTCTCGGAGCGTTGTTCGTTGGAAAACCTGGCACCGGCACTCAAGAACTTAGTCCAGCGAAGATTTCTGCAGTCATAGAAATTTTCAACGTGGGGTATGTCTACATGAGCGTGTTAAATGAGCTGTTCGTGTTCACATGCCTTAGGTTCTAATTTCTAATTCACCATGATTGATGAATCCGGCGATTGAATAGAATTGTGGAATCGAAAGTTGAGAATTACCGGCAGGTGGCAGTCGACACTCGACAGCGTGATTAGCACCAAGTCGCTGCAAGCAAAACGTGTGCGAATATGTTCGTCCAGTGTTGTAAGTAACTAAGCTATTCTTTTTCTGTGATCATCATTTATGTGCTTCTTTCTATGGGATCATCAGGTTTTTTGCCGGAGTGACATCGAATTGTCGTTATAAATTGCGTTATTTTGTAAGAATTACAAATTATTACAGGATAAATTTCGAAAATTGGCATAGAACATGGCAATGTGAATGTTGAAAAGGTAACAA
The DNA here is from genome assembly GCF_000764305.2 of Hyalella azteca. NCBI lineage: Eukaryota > Metazoa > Arthropoda > Malacostraca > Amphipoda > Hyalellidae > Hyalella > Hyalella azteca. The sequence continues at coordinate 34,237 of NW_025938854.1, read as the reverse complement.
ATTCCAACTGCAATTTCGACGGCAGCAATAGTTCTATTCTTCTTTACAGCAGCTGTAGGCAGTATTTTACAGTTGGCAAAAGTGGAAAAACAGTTGGCTTAACGGAACTTAGTAGTGACGTATCGTGAAATGACAAGTCGTTAGCAATTTACACTGGATGTTAGGTACGCGTGCATGCAGGATGAAGTAGGAATGAGCGCAGGTCTCACCTTGAATAGCATTACTGCGAACAATTAATTATATTTTAGGCATTTCGTACCTAGAAACACAGGTATGAAATTATTAGCTACTATATTAAATCTGCGCAATGTTGAAATCGTTGAAGTTGAGCCCTGTAGATCCGCTAGGCAGTTGTTTGCAAATATTTTGGGAGAACTTTGAGAACTGATTTAAGTGATTATTGCTGGGGAATGCTTAACAGTAAATGTGAATGTTGTGTGATGGCGAATATGAGAGAAGTTTTAATACTGGTTAAGGTGAGAGGATGTTTCACACTGCCGTTACTGCCGTACGTGGAAAATATTCGGTACCCGCGATTGGTATGTTTGATACTTGTGAATGGAAAAGAATGTTTCGGACATGGATGATGTGGGATAATATTGAGCGGTGTTGAATATTGGACAATGCTGATCGTTGAGTGCTATTGCACACTGAAGAAAATTTGGTTTTAGGCAATGTGTGAAAATGCTGAGTGGTGGTGGTGAATATTGAACCTTGTTTTGCTCAGGCAATTTGAAAGGGTATTACATTATGGTGAATATTATAGAATGTTATGGGTAAAATGGAAAGTTGGGGTTGAAAGTTGTATTAACTGATATTATTGCCGTTTCAAACTCGTGTTCACTTGCCACTTGCTTCAATGTGACGCCGTGAAACATGTATAGTCTGCTCATATATTACAGCGAAGAGCAATTCAGATGCGACCTCCCTTCCCCCATAGAGGGGGGGAAGGGAGGGGACATTATTTTAACGCATTTCCAGATTCGGCCGTGTCTGTCCCGAACGTTTCAGGTACCAAATACGCGCGCCCCGCAGTCGCCCCTCGGTTGTCAAGGAATAGACCGGATCCTGATCAGGGGCCGGATTATCAAAGCTTCGTAACTTTTTGTACTTACGACAAAAAAGTTCTGTGGTACGTAAATACACCTTAATTTTGGCATTATCAAAACTTTCGTACGCAAGTCTTGGCTATAGGCCTAAATTTTTTTCCCGCGCCAATTTTTCCAGCGCAAATGTTTTTATAAAACCATCGCTAGTATTACGTTGTCATAGCAACGCCACTCGTAAGTCGATTTTGCGTACTTACGAAGTTTTGATAATAAGGCCCCAGGTGCTTATTTCCCCCGCGCAAGCAGAACCTAAAGCGGACATATATAGAACCGCTAATTTACGCCGCTAGGCGAGCTTGAGGTGTCTTTGAGCCAGCGGCTGACAGGAATAAAAATTTTGATAGGGTTAGGATCGTCCCCGTATTCGGAGCAGCTCTGGCCGAGTCTGACAGTGTGATTAAAAAAATCGACCCCCCCTTCCTCTGCAGTAAGAGGAAGGGAGGGGCAATTGAATTTATACGTAATTCACTATCAATGCGTTCTGTAACTCGTTAAAATAACAGCGTTGTGTAACCAAACAATATCATTGTTGTGTATTCTCTGCTTGAGGAACGCTGCCATATCTAAATTTACCAAAGCATTGTAAAATGACGAAATATTAAACCATGATGCCATTAATTTTCGATTTTATTGAATTAACTAATAACGGCTTGCCACTCTATGCATCCGTATTTGTAAGCATTTGCAGCCATAGAGAACATACAATTGTCTACATTTCCAGTATAGCAGTATAATCGACATCGTTAAGCAGTGAAAAGGTAATATGAGATTAAATTACACTTCGCTCACCTGCAGTCCGGTGAAAGAACAACGCGCTGCTTCCAAGTCTTGAACGCGGGTCTAGACCATGAATAGCCTGAGCCTCATCGCAGCACGCTACGGCGACGCGTGTTCTCCTTATAATGTTTCAAACTATCTGATAACTGGTATAGATGAGCTATTCGCATCTTCAACTCTATTTGAAGATGCGTATAGCTGGGAAAGCTATACGAGCATCCTTGCTGGGAAAGATTTACTCGTAGTTCGATTATTCGGGAAAAATGTAGGTAATCGTGATTTTCGTTAGCTTTTCAAAAAGCAATTTTTTTACATCTGGTAATCAAACTGGTATGCGAGGGAATTCCAGAAGAGATTTTGTTACATAAAATTGAGTGATGCCGACGCGAAAGAATAGGTGTGAGGTTGCCTGTTGCCGATTCTTGTACTTCTTCGGAGTTCGGAGTCACAGATCTAACAACAGGTCCTTGACCGGATCTTTTCAAAACTAACGATAGATTGAAATCGTTGCTAGACTTCTTCCAAGTTCGATATGGTGCTAGGCATTTCAAGTCTGGACATATATTTCTCTATGAATTTATCTAGTCTGTTCTTGAACGCATTCATACTCAAGAGTCAAGAGCATCAACGATGTAATCGGGGAGGCTGTTCCCCACGTAGATGTCTCGAACCAAAAAGTAGTGTTGTCGCGTCGATTAGTTGCAACGCACTATATTTAATTTTTAGCTGTGGCCCCTGGTGTTGGTTCTTGCTTCAAATTCTAGTAATCCATCTGCGACCTTGTTTTCTGCTTAAGATTATTTCCTGCCTAACACGATATATATACCTGGCAATGATACTCGTACAAGTTGCCACACGCCGCCATAATTGTACCAGTGACACACCAGTAAATTCGACTTGAACGCATGCTTGATTCTCTTACATTAGAGTATTAAAAAGAAAGAAATGCAAATATGAAGTTCACGTGATTGTTTCAATCGTAAATTTAAGCAATCTAGAACAAATGCTGACGGAAAACAAACATGCACGTACGCACGCACGCGAACGGGCACTGATTGAATTCTGGCATACCCGCATATATATGTCGTGCAGAAATCACGGAATTGCCGGTTCTATGAAATCGGCAGCCAGTAGCCGAATCTGTGGAATCCAATATTTCATTGCTGATTCAGAAAATCTGACGTTAGAGTTAGAGTTAGAACATAAATTGAAAGTTAGAGTAAGAAAAGGTTGGGTAAAGTTCGGTCAAGTTCCTTTATACTTGAATATTGAAAAAACTTGGCTGACAGACCTAACCCAATATTTCTATAGTATAGAAATGCTGATTCTACAGAATCGGCAACTGACTGCTGATTCCATGGAATCGGTGATTCCGCGATTTAGGCACGACATATACGTACATGAATTTAGTTATGCAGGCGCAGATAAGCTCGCCCATGCACCTCCGGAGGATTCTGCCCACTGCCTTCCGCTTTGGGCTTGAAGGGCAGCCTATGGGCAGTTTATCGGCAGGGTAAGTTCGGCCAAGCCCACTCATGCCATTATTCTAAGGAGATTATAAAGTCGACAAGGCGACTCTGACTAGTCGCTGATTGCGGTCGAACGGCCGCGCAGACCCAGAATAACATTACCCAACCATAGCGAGTCTCACGCAGTCTCAATCATTCATTAATTTTCGTTAGGGATGCAGCTTACGTGGTACATCAGCTGCCCTAATGGGATGCAAAATGGAAGATGCTGGTGTGATGCCACCAGTTAATGAGAAAAAAGAAAATGTGGCGCAGCGTGGCCAGTAATGGGAAGGAGAAATGGAAATGGCGAAGAGGCAAAAAATGTAACTCAGTACTCACTGCAGTGAGTGACAAAGAGCGCATTTTCCCGTCGACGAAAATGGACAGACAGACGGACGGACGGAAATGGCGAGCCATAAATTGAAAATGCGCTAAAAAGGCGATCTGTGCATAATTATGCTGTTGGTTGGTGCTTGGTGTACTAATTAAGTAAGGAAGATTAAGTAGGAAGTAACTGAAGTAAGTATGAGTGTCTGATTAGTATAGGAGAGTATAACTATAACCGTTAAAAGATTTATTAAAAAAACCGACGATGATTAGGAATAGGAATAAAGTATAAATAAGATAAGAATAGGGATTGGGGGTTAGAAGCGAATTTTGAATTAAGGGGTGTGGAGCTCGAGCCGTCTAGCGCGCATGCGCGAGACCGGGGAAGTATTTAAGGGGCGAGCGGGCCACCGCGAGCCAGTTCCGTATCGGCGTTAGTGGCGGTTAGAGCTACTGGGCGGCGTTCTACGACTTAGCCGAGAGCCAGACGCATTTGTGGAAACAGCTCCGCGGGTGCGAGAGATAGTGCTGCAAGTTAACCACGACGATTCAAGACGGACAACTAGTATCAACGGCCAAAAGCTACAACGCGAGCCTGGTTATACGCGCTCAGAGTGAGTTCCATCGAAGCAAAGTTCTACGAGTGTTCAAGCAGCAACCCTCCGCGTTAGACCGCAACGCCGAAGGAAATCAACGCCAAATCCAAGTATTGCCGGATTACGACGGATTGAGCCACCGGGGAGTCTTCCAGCGTATATTACGACATCTCTTCAGATAACACCACGATACCCTTCTGAAAACACCGACAGACAAAGCTCACCGAGAAGCAACGAACGCCGCAGCCAAGTATTGCCGGAGTGTGACCGAACGTGTCCCGGAGAAGTTGTCGACGCTCGCCTTCATTCCAGCCGGTGATGTACCCCTTTTTGGGATCGGGTGAAATACTATCCCCGTTTTAGCCCTCTTGATTTTTACTATTGGGAAGGTTAAATTATTAGCGTGCATTGTAGCCTTCTTTGGGAATTGCAAATACGGGTAGGCTAGGCCCAGAAATTTGTTGTCAATTTTTGCCGTGCCCAGCTCTGTATTAGGTGGGATTTGCTGTCTTTAAGTATATAAGAGTTGACATGCTTATTTGTATCCTTTCCCTTGTCAAGTCGTAGCTGCCAGCGTGAGAACTTTTTCACTGTGCCCCGGCCCTCGTGCAAAAACCTGACAGTAGGATAGCTAAAACCTGAACTAAAAATTCCTCGGAGAGAACAGTTAAAGGATTGACGTCATAACTGGAAATGGATGAATTTGTCGTAGGGTAAAATCGTAAATAATTTACATCAAGGTACAACCCATAAATTAAACTAAAATAAGAAGGAAGTAGACATCTTCTTTTGAACATAAATCTTTATTAGAATCAAGTGGTGTCAGGTGTGGGGTTCAAAGCTGGCAGTGGCGAATTGACAAGTGGAGTATTAATTGTTAAGTTGTTTTTTATGCATTTTTGTGTGGCATAATTGAATTTTTTTAGGGTAGAAATTTTTGTATGTATGATGTGATTTTTGTCTAATGCAATTATTGTGCTGTGGGAATTTCCTATTGTGCTCCTATAGGATGTTTAGGGTGTGGTAGAACTCTCACGTTTTCTCTTGCTTGCACGCATAAAGTTAAAAATTAACTAAGATATTGGCTTCAATTGTTCAATTGACGCGCGATTCTCGTATTATCCATGCATTCAAGTAGCTGTTTGGTTGTGTAGGTAATTTTTGGTGGTACTTCGTATTCGATTATTAGATATAGATTTTTTTTGTGTGTGTGTATTTGGCGCGCGATCAATCGTATTTTTGTGGCGCGCAAACAACTCGTATTTATATGGCGCGCAAACCATCGTATTTCTACTATTAATAAGGGGGGAGAAATTAGATATTTCTTTAAAGTCCGTAGCACAGAACGTTTCGTCGTGGGGATACGATAGAGGAATTTATTTTTTTTAGCGCCATCAGACCGCACGTATCATACGACTGACTTGTTCTTACTCGCTAGTCAAGTTAGCAAATAGTAAGGGCGTTTTCTTGTGGGCACCGGGGATAATCGGGATTAGATTAATTTAAAAACACAGGGAAAGCGATCGATAAAAAATGGCAGGGAACGGAGGCGAAGTGGAGGTTTCAGTCGTAGGAAGGCACGAAGTGTTTGACGGTCGTGGTAGCCTCAGCGAATTCCTGAAAGCATTTGAGCCGCCGGGTGGGATGCAGACCAAAAGCGTAAGGTGCTTATCACTTTATGCAAGGGGAAGGCGGCTAACTGGTTACGCTGCAAACCAGGGTACGCAAATCTAGGATACGGGGAGATAAAAGCGCATCTCGAAACCCGTTTTAATAGCGAGAACTGTTCGAAGGAGGCGTATGCACGACTGCGAGAGCTTCGCCTAGGCAGTATGAGCGTAAATGAATTTGGCAGCCAGATAGAGGAGATAATTGCAGAATACCAGGACGTGTTACCCGAATACCCCGATGACGATAGGCGGAATGCCCTCATAGTCGGGACGTTTATCGATGGGCTGCCCAAGCACTACCAACCCATAGTATTGCCATTAAAGAAGGATGATTATGCCCAAGTGCTGAAGTCGATGTGCGATTACGAGGCCCGGTGGGTAACGCCACGTAGAACTGTGGGGGCACTAGCTACAGACCGCGAGAACCCCTATCAGGATGACTGGGAGGACCAGTACGGTAGGGATGTCTACAAAACCCAGGAAAGGAACTTCACTCCTCCGGCTAGGAACTCGACAAGTGAAGCGTATTACGCGCCACAGTGTTATAGGTGCTGTAAAATCGGCCATGTGCAGCGCTACTGCGAAGAAAGGAATCCAACAAGCCGGGGGGGATACAGCCGCTACAACGGGGAGCATCAGAACGAAAATTGGCGCGCAAATAGCGTAGGAAATCGCGGGGGAGGTTACGGGGGGCGCGGTCAGGGGCCGTATTCCGGGGGGCGAGATCAGGGGCCGCGAAATCCACAAAATGGCGGGTGGCGCGCACCAGCCTCACGCGGGGGCTATCAGCCGTACAGGGGTGGAGGATTCTCAAAAAACTAGAAGCGAGCCCTGTTGAAGCGCCAAATGCACCAACAAGGCCATCAGTTGGGATGGAAGTTGGTGAGGGAGTAAAGATGGCTTTCCTAGACACGGGGTCGGTTGTGACCCTGGTTAAAGAGGCCGCGGCGGAAGGATTAGTGGCAACAGGGCGATTTCGAGTAAAAAGTTGCGATGTTTCGTTAAATACAGTGACCGGTGAAAAATTAATTACAAAAGGCGTAGTGACGTTGCCGTTCAAGATTGGCTCTCGGATTTTCAGGCACAACGTTGTCATTTGTGATGCGCAGGGTTTTCCCGGGGACATTTTGATCGGAATGGATTTACTTCAACGCGTTGAGAGGGTAGACTTCGAGCTAAGGAAACAGGTGGTGACGATAGGAGGGGTGAAGTACAAAATCGAAGGGGGGTCGTCCGGAGACACATCGTTGTCGGTGACGATCGATAAAGCCGCTGGGCGCAGTACAAACGACAAGTTTGCGTCCGTAAAGCAGAGGGCCACTGTGGCCGCAAATACAGTAGCAGTAATAAATGCGAGAGTGCCATTTCCGAACGGAACTACAGTGCTCGTGGAGGAGAAGTCGCGAACTAAGGGAGGCGCGCAAGTTACAAATATCGTTGCCACTGTGAGAAACGGTGAAATTCCGATTGAAATTGTGAATGCGTTGCCGTCCGACATTCAGTTGGCACGAGGTGAACGAATTGCAACGGTGAGCCCGCTGCACGAAGATTTTGTGATAGAGAGTGAAACCGTGAACGAGGAGCCGCAAGCTGCGCCGCCCGACTTGAGTCACCTGAGCGCGAGCGAAGCAGACAAAATAAAGGACGTATTAAGACGACACAGAGCCGCCGTTTCCCAACATAGCGAAGATATTGGTCGCTGCGACCTAGTCGAACACTATATTGAGACCGGGACCATGCGCCTATCGCAACACGACAATGGCCGTTGCCACACAGCACTATAAAAAACGTAGAGGAACAATGCGAGAAAATGCGAAAGATGGGGGTAATTGAACCGTGTCACTCCGCTTGGCAATCGCCAACGCTACTAGTAAGGAAGAAAAATCAGGAGTTCCGTTTTTGTGTAGATTATAGGAAACTCAATGAGATCAGCGTGAAAGATAAATTTCCTATACCGCGGATTGAGATTATTCTTCAGTCACTTCGTGGATCTAAACTATTCAGCACTCTGGATCTCAAAGCAGGCTATTGGCAGATAAAGGTCGCTGAACGTGACCGTGACAAGACGGCGTTTGCTACCGCGAATGAGACTTACAGGTTCAAGAGATTGCCATTCGGTTTGCATAACGGGCCAGCAACTTTTCAACGCTTGATGCAACTCGTGCTGCGCCCAGTGCTAGGAAAAATCGCGTACGTCTTTCTTGACGATATCATCGTGTTCTCTCGAACATTCGAGGAGCACGTGCGAGATCTTGAACAAGTTCTAACTCTGATCGAAAGAGCTGGACTGAAAATATCACCCGAAAAATGCGAGTTTGGCCGTAACAAGCTGAAGTATCTCGGGCAAGTAGTAACCGACGAGGGCATTCAGGTCGACCCGGAGAAGGTAGAAGCAGTGAAGAAAATGGCCGCGCCCAAGAACCCACGAGACGTTCGGAGAGTGATGGGAATGGCGGGATATTACAGGCGATTTATAGCCGGTTTTTCGGAAATCACAGCACCTCTGACAGATCTGACCAAGAAAAAAGCCAAGTTCGTCTGGGGCAGCACGCATCAAGCGGCGTTCGAACGAATTAAACATGAGCTGAGCAGGGCCCCAGTGTCATGTTACCCGAATTACGATAAGACATTTCAAATTCACACGGAAGCGAGCGGCACAGCAATTGGCGGAGTGTTAACACAAAATCACGAGGGCACCGACCTTCCGGTGGCTTATTTCTCGAGAAAGCTTAATCCCGCTGAAACCAGGTACACCGTGTCGGAAAAGGAGGCGCTCGCGATCGTAGCTTCGGTAAGACATTTCAGCCATTACGTTTTTGGCCAGAAATTCGAAGTGATTACGGACCACGCCCCGCTCAAATATCTTTTTACCAATAGAACGACCGTGCCAAGAATCACCAAATGGGCTCTGTTATTATCCGAATATTCCTTTGATATTTTGTATCGCCCCGGTAAAGATCACATTGTCTCGGACGCATTGTCTCGATCAGTTGCCTTTATCGGCAAGAAAACCGCATCGAAAGAGAGCGAGAATGACCCCGCGAACGTCCTTGACTCAGAAAAGGTGCGGAGAGCACAGCTGGCCGACGATAATTTGGCCGAAACCATCGCGATACTCGAGGGCACGACTCAGAAGATTCACGATGCACACTTTATCGAAAAATATACAATGCACGACGGCTGTCTTTTCCTGATTGAGCAACAAGGAAATGAAGAACCCGAGAGCGCAGAAATAAAACTACGCCTAGTTGTCCCAGAAAGTTTGAGGCGTAATGCCCTGTATTTGGCTCATGATTCTACGCTCGGCGGCCATTTTGGTATAGTAAAAAGCGTGTATAGAGCGAAGCAAATGTTCTATTGGCCCAGCCTGCTGCGAGACGTGCGACAACACATTGCCGCGTGCACAGTTTGCCAGCGACGGAAGCATCAAGGCAGATTAAAAGGAAGGATTCAGGATTTTCCAGCGATTCATTATCCGATGCAGCGCGTTGGTGTAGATTTAATAGGGAAACTAACACCGTCGCTAAAAGGAAAATCGTACATCTTAACAATCGTCGATCATTTCTCGAGATACGTGCAAGCTTATGCATTAGAAAACAAAGAAGCAAAGACAATCGCCAACGCTTTTCTAGACTACGTTACGGAGTGCCAGAAAACTGTGTTAGTGACAGAGGTGGAGGATTCACTTCAAATATTTCCAGGGAGATTGGCGCATTACTAAAGATAAGATTGCATTTCACCACGAGCTTCCACCCCAGGCGAACGGAATGACGGAAGTTTTTAACAGGCTAATCAAAGAAACGCTCGTGGGAATGATTCACGACGATCCGAGGTCTTGGGACGATCAGCTCAATTGCGCAATCTTCGCCCTTAATTGCTCTTACCACGCATCCATAAAAAAACGTCCCTTACACCGTCTTTTACGGCCGACCCCCATCTCTTCCGTATATGGAACTGACCAAACCTTCCGTACTAAATTATTCCCGGGAAGACGATGACCCCGCGAGCACTTTTGCCCGCATGCAAAAAGCCTTTAGAAATGCCAAAATCGCAAGTGACAATGCACACGACTTGACAGTAAAATATCAGAAAATTAAGCTGGTAGCCTTAAAGCTTGCCGACACGGTTTTCCTCAGTAATGATGCCAAGAAACGGGGACCTCATTCTAAATTTCAACTGAAATGGATAGGCCCGTACCGCATTACCGCAATCCTGGGGCCAGTAAATTATGAAATTGAACCCCTCTGTGCAAAAAGGCGGATGCAAATTGTACATATCAACAGGCTTAAGCCGGCTACACAAGACGACGAAGCGCCGTACTTTAACGTCGGAGCAGAGTGTAACGAAAGAGAAGAAAAAGAAGAGGAGGACAAGGCCGCGAGAGAGAGTAAGGCTGAGGGGGAGCAGAAGGGGACCGACCAACCCACGGTAATATATATACAGACGAGGGAACGGCCGAGGGAAGAACCGCAGGCCCAGCTGACGCCAAGGTACGCGCTCCGCTCTCTGGGTCCAGTACCCGAGCACCCACCATAATTGTATCTGCACAGTAACCACCGCAGATTACGATAGCACGCAGTACGTTACGTCAGAAAATTGAAATGTATAAATAATTACGGATATGGATTAGTAGTTAAGGGCATGTACGAGCTCCGTAGAAATAAGCTTATCCCCTAAGGTAATGGTAAGGGTGATGATAGCATGACTAAGAAGTAAGCTCGTCTGAGAATTTCTTTTATTATTTTTTTTAGCTCCTCGAATCAACATCAGGGTTAAGGATGTAAATAGTTCTAAGTCGCAACCGTTACTTGAGCTCGCACGATTGACCACGTTCGCATAACGCAAGTTGAAAATTGCAAAGGCGCTTGGGCTGACTAACCATAGATGCTATCCGATTTAAAGTTGTTTCTATTGTTCTTGCGACGACGATGGTCAGAAACAGTAGTATTCGTTTGGTGATTATTTGTTTTTGTTTTGTTGCTCGCTTGATGAGATGAATGCGCCACGGTAAAGCTGCATTAATAACTTACGTCTAGAGATTTACATACGCGCCAGACGAAAGGACTAAGTACGTTTCTATTCGTTTCCCTTCGCGAGATGTGAAGAGTGGGACGGGCTAGTCTTAAACTTGGGAAACTGCGTCTTAACTTAGTAAAAATGCGTCTTAAACTTGGGAAACTGCGTCTTAACTTAGTAAAATGCATCTTAAACTTAGGGAACTGCGGCGTCCACGCGGAGATTAAAAAAAACGAGGGGTAATTTCAATAAATCTGATGAGAATGAATTTTCAAGGTATACTCGGTAAGGGATAGAATTTTTCCGTGATAGGACGATTTTTTTTCTTATGTAGATATAATTTCGAAGCAATGTTCAGCGAGACGCGTAGAAATTTAATTTTTCTCTCAAAATTAGAAGCAAGGCTTAGGTTGGGCGTCCAATTCGAACAATCTTTGTTGTGGGAATGAAGCAATTTCAAATGGTCAGATCGCGGCAAGGGCCACAGAGTGTAGTGTGACCACAGAGAGAGATCAGAGCACCAGGAATAAATAGGGAATAGCGAGCCATAAAATGGACAGCCGTAGACATGCGACAGTAAGATTTGGAACGATGAAATTCATGATTTCAGTTTAATATGAAGGATGTAAAGAAGATGTGCGCGTGCATAACATTTAAAGTATCACACATTCGGGATAATAATTCTTAGGAGAGGATTAGGAATATTCTATATTTTTGTTTTGTTTTGTGAACGGCGCGCGCCTCAGTTAATGAGTTTAAATTACCGACGGAAAATTAGAGAAAGGCTCGCAAAAACATATAATCACTCGCATGCAATAATTTAATAGCGCCGGAATTTTGATAGAAAGTTTAGTTTTTTTTATTGTAGGCAGAAATGCGAATTATAGCGTGTCGGCGTTAGGAATTATTAGAATCAAAATGTATTGCGTAAGAAATCTAACAAGTACGGATAAGGGAGAACGAGAAGCGACTTAACTATAAAATTTAGAGGGGATGTTAGAATATAAATGTATTTCTTTTCTTTCTCTCCGTGATTTATTTTTCACGTGACGGTTGGAGCTCAGGGAGCAAGTTCTTTCGGGGCGGTTATTCAATCGCGCTATGTTTTCAAAACAAGTTGTGCGCCGACGGTTGAGGGCGACTATACGCAAAGGCCCAGAGGGCAGAGATTTCTAAACAAACGATAAAAATTAATGGGTTCGACACTTGAGCAACCAACGGATCGACGCAGCTAGATAAGCTCAGAGTTCAGACCGTGGAACAAGGTTTCCCTGTCGACCGCGGAAAGTTGAGATTGATTATTTACGACCAGGCTGAAACCTCAGAATATCCCAAGATAATGTAAGGCTCAAAGAAAGGTGCCCCGATAAATTTTTGTAAATAAATGATAGAGAGTTAAGTATAAGTAAGTGCAGCAGTTGTAGATAAAGTAGACTTAGATATTTTTAACCGGTAGAAATAATCTATGGGAAATTGGTCCCGACGAAACGCAGTGATAATCAAGTTCATCGTTAAGAAGTCTAGGTCAGAAAACGTAATTAATTGATTGATTCCTTAATTTGGTTCCGCTAAAAGATTTAGATTAGTTATATGGGCAATTAATTAACTGAAGGAAATTCATTACAAAAAGCCTTTATTTTGGTCATCTCGTCCCTCGTCTTAAGGGTTGAAATGTTAGTGGGGAAAATAACCATGAATTTGGAGAATAGCAAAATTTACATATTGTTAGAAATTCCATTGCAGAGTAAATGTACGTCAAAATTTTAGACAAATTTGAAGTATCCAGGTGGGTTAGACGAATTTTTGTGAGGATAGTTTAGGGATATTCGCGGATTTAATTGCTGTAAACTGTGGATAAATTTCAATAAGAAAGTCTAGAGTAGAACAAAAGCTAGAAAAGGGAGGCTGCTAGAAGGACGATCGATAATTCCGAAAGAATTCTTCAAGAAAAGGTAGAGTAACGACCGTGTCCTAGGCCATTAAAAATAAACAACTTTAGCAGCTACGGAGTTAAGAAAGTTTATGTAGAAAATTTCGTTGAGAAGACGGTTGAGGATTCTGCAGACGTTGAATAACCCGAACCCGTAACCCTTGTCGACAAAAGACTGGGGAATTTGTTTTGAAAGCAAAGTGCACACGTAGTATCAAGTGACGGTTCTAGCTGAGGGAATAGAGAGGCTGGCCTCTCAAGTCGTTAAATTTAATTGTTAGGCTAGGCTCTTGAGAAGGGCAGGCTAACCGCTTGTAACGGTTAGAGGATAAGGGAAATCTGAAACTCTAAACAGTGACCAGCCTGCCTACCGATAAAGGAAATTCTCGACAAAAATGTAGACGGCTGTAAATACAGCTCGGCGTAGACGGACAACGAAGGAATGTTCTCCAGGGAGTTTTATGGCTTCGGAAATAAACAATAAGTCGATAGCTAAGAGCACACTCGAGTGCACGCCTACATAAGCTGTATATATAACTACGAACTTAGAAGTAGGAAACTTTTAAGGTTAATGCTGGCCTCAATGTTTTTTTTTTGTAAAAATATTTCTAAGTTGATCAATAAGAGATAGAATTAGAAGCTACTCGAGAGTAGGAGTCCGTTTATGGCCTACTTATGTGAGTTTCCTTGGTAGTCTTCTCTTCTACGGATACTTAGTATTAGAGATAAAGTTAAGGGCATGCGAGTAGAACTAAGAAAGGACTCCGATTATGGTAGAAAATAAATTTTTGTGAGCGATAAATAAGATAGGAACTTCGGGCTTGGAGGTCAACATAACCTCCTAACTCAGAGGAATTCGGTTCTCTCGTACTTAAGTAGTCTGCTGTAGGCATAGATTTTCGTAAGGTTTGCTTTTGAGCAGTGCTTGTAAATTCTATGCCAGGGTAGGCAGGCGTCGTTAGAGGCCGAAGCAGGAAGTGCAGCATGACTAAATTAGACTGACCGCGAAGGAAACTGTAAGGCAAGCTGGCAAGGATCGATACTGAGAAAGGCGAGCAAATTAAGGACGGTTTATGGTCGGCGAACTGGGCAGCCAACGTTAGGGAGGTCAGAAGATCGATAATTGATGAGCGGAACGATAGACACGCCAGTGGGATTTTAGTGCATGCGTTAACGACGGTTTGAATTTATTTTATGAAAGAAAAAAAAATTATTTTTTTTGCTTCCTCATCACGAGTAATCATGAACGATAGGACACTAAGAACTTGAATTTCTCTACTTCAATTATCGATATTTTCATGCGTGGCGTGTCGTGAAGTCCGCGGTTAGACTCGAGTTATAAACGGTACGCGCTCGAGGAGGTCATAAATTACGCTATTTGGAATGTATACGTTTCGGTTCTAGACGGACGCTTGAAGCAGTAAGGCAGTGGAAATTTAAGTAGTAAAGTTACTACCGCAGCAGGGGCAGTTAGAGCAGTCAGATGCTAACATAGAAATGGAAGTTAGTAAAAGCAATCGTTTTTTTTGTCTTTCTCAGTTGAAATATAATGCGGATTTGGAAATTCGACCGAGCGGGAAGCTGAGACAAAGAGAAATTCAATTTATTGAACTGTAAAGCAGGAACGAGATTCGAAATTCTGAAGTGCAGGATAAGTGGAGAAGACACGGGAAAATGCAACAGGATTAAAAGAGCGCCCGATAACAGTTATTGTACGAAGTTTATGCGCTATAGGGAATTAAATAGGTAGGGAGGAAGTATATCTTTTTGGTAGCATGGGTCGATTAAGTAAGAATTATTCTGTGGAAAAATTTAGGAGGAATTATGAGGATAAGGATTACGAAGACGAGGGTTGCGATAAAGAAAATATAACGAGGAGTACAAATTACGTCCGGATGCGATGATAAAAATGCAAAAATGATTGAAAATAGGTGGGTTTTAAACGGCGATGAGCTGTGTGTTTAAACTCTGCAGGCCTGCACAATAGATGGAAACATCTAGCTAGCTACAGATCTCACATCGTGAAACTCTAAGTGCCGGGAGATTAAACGTTGTACTGAGGTGCTGCAGTTTAATTCGATATTGCCGAATTAAGGGATAGGGGGAGTTATGACGCCGCGAGGAAAATAACGCGATGATTGATGAGATTGCGATGATTAAGAGATGATGAATGATTAAACTGCGATGATAAATGCCGCGATAAATACTGTGATGATAATTAATGAGATAATGAAATTGTGCGATGACGAATGCCGCGATAATTGAGTGAGGATTAAAGAGATAATGAAAAAGCCGCGATGATGAATGCCGCGAGGATTATAAGAAGACGTAATGCTGCAGCTAAATATTTTTTTAAAGGGGATAAGACGAAAGTCTAATGGCCATCGTTACCGTCCATCTTACGATTAGTGATAGTTTTGTGGAGGAGCGATGCGAGTCGTAAAGTTACGGGACGCCATGATCGGAACGAATTTCTGCCTATTGCCTCTTTACACTAGACTTTTTCCTTGCGAGGGCACTCAAAGTTTGATATCTTTGGCCAGAGATATTGAACAAACGGATTCGCTGGATACAGTACTTTCTTACGAGGAAGCGAATTTGAGAAAGAACCAATTCGATGACGGTCGACCCTATAGATTGAAATAAAAATGAGATGTCGAGGATATAATCGGTACAGACGAGAAGGTGCGCGACAAAATAACTAGGATAGAAAATTTTTAAATTTTCGAATAACGTACGTAGCGACTTGTCACTATTGCCCGAGGGTCGGACGTTGGCCTAGATTATAATTGCGCCGAAAAATTACTGAAGATTAATAAGAAGTGATATGATAGGAAGGGAAGAAAGAAAGGAATAAATGTATCGCACTTTTACGAGGAGTAGGAAGTTAGGCTCGACCCGCTAAATTAATAGGCTATGCGGGAAGGACTGAGATCTAGTGCACAGTCGCTCAGTTCTGTACCTGTAGCCGAGAGGAGAATAAAATCACGGCTGATTAACAGCTGCTGACAGGCCAAGGAGCGATGAAAAGAAAAGTGTCTTCGCCGAGACAAATGAATCTGGACGATCGGAGCCTTGCGTTGGAATGAATAAGTGGGCAGTGGTTACAACGAAATGAAGAAAGAGTACGCAAGAGCAGATAGTGCATTCACTATCCGAATGCGAATTCTTCATAGGAGAATAAAAACATCCGTGAGTGCGGTTGCGAAGAGTGTCTATGAGCGAGCACCAGCGGAGGCAAATACGCAGTGTAAAACATTTTTTTTGCATGGTTGCATGGCCGAAAGGAAAATTGTTATATGGAATAATCTAGGAAATTCTTAAGTATGGCGGTTCAACATGTAGCATGGCGCGCACGAGTAGGTAGCGGAGTAGATAGCGCTGCGGCAACTACAGGGGAAAGGTTACCAAGGCAACCGTAGAAATTTCCACCCAACACGCGGAGTAGAAAACGATCGGTTAGGGTACCAGCGGAGAGGGTAATTTCAGAGAAAACGATAAGTGGCGCGCCGCAAGAGTTAGTTTAGTGACCCTAGGATTACTAGCGCTTACGCGCGCCGCAAGAGAAAACGGAGAGAGAGAGTAGCTTGAGGGGGGAGACTATTCAAGGGGTACGAACAACTAGCGAATGTATGTAACAATGATCGATTGATGGAGCATAGTAGAACTGATAGGATAAAAATTTAAATGTATGTGGAGGTCTAATTTAAAGGTTACGACATTGTTTAAATTGTACCGTGCCTTACCAAGAGATGTATTGCAGAAACGGGCCACTCCTGTGAGAGGCAAGACGATCGAGCAGCTCTGTGTACAGGAGAAGCGAAGGTGAGAGAAGCGAAGGTGAAAAGCGGAGTTCCGCAGGGCTCAGTGCTTGGACCGATCCTCTTCCTCATCCACATTGCCGATATTGACTCAGAACTCTAGTGACAAGCAACAGCATCTTGCATCAGCTGGCCCAAATGAGGGCAAATAGACGGAACACGTCCAACGTTACATCCGACGACGATTCGGAGACGGAGGACGACGAAGGTGGCGCATCAGCGTGACCTTGGACTACGACGTCCTAAACTCATCATAAGGTAAGGAGAGGACGGGTCCCACCCTCATAGAGGAAATTGTAAGGTACGGAGTCATGTGGTTGAAAAACGTCTCACTGGGTCATGGTAAGATAACCTAAGTTGTGAATAACTATATATAAGGATCTTTTTCTTTGTATTTGGGTTTAAAGTGTGACGATATCAAATATAAACTGAATGTAAGAATTTTTTTTGTTGTATGTTCACTGAAATAGGGATAATACTCTATCATAGATTCTTTTGTTAAAACAGTATGCCTGCCATGACCCAGGATGGGACTCGATCGTTTCATAATTACATAAACCAAAGTGATGTCGGCGCTGAAGAGTAGGCCTGATGTGGCCAGTCGCCGTTGCATTCACAGTGCTCAGTTAAAATCAAAGATGAGTTAAAGAAAACATGACCTCGTACCAAGGGACCCGGAGTCTCATTTAGTGCTAGCCGAAATTCCTGTAAAATCTCGCGGTAAAAAAAAAATTCAAGAGTCCTATCCCTGTGGGTGGCAAAAAATGTAAGGGAAACGTGTGCTTAACCCTCCTATTCCACATGTACCCCCAACAAACCGCGGACGGTGTGATGAGGTGGAAGAGAACTTTCGCCACGGACCGCCGCACTGCAGCATAAACTCACGACCGGGGCACGCTGAACCAGCAGGCACGAGCTCCATTTTTTTTCTTTCTTCTTCTTTCACCCCTCTTGTTACGTTAGGCTGCCTACAAGAGGCAATTATTTTTTCTTTCTTTTCTGTCTCTTCTTTCTTTCTCCTTCTAGGACCCTCGGAAGCGATAAAGGATACCAAGAGGAACAAGATAATAATTTGGAGTTATCAACGGAAGATATATAAAGTTTTTCTTTATGGACGATTACCAATACTGTGTCGTTAGGATGTCAATTAGGGTGGATTTCGAAATATTTTTTTTGTGTATTCTCATGTTTTTTTTGTTGTACGTGTCTCAAAATGTGATAAATTAGATATGTTTTTTTTTCGTCATTTCTTTTTATTACTTGTTGTGTATTGTGTATGAACATGAAACAATGGTGAGCGAGTATAGTTAGTGGAGCGTAATACCCTGGATAATATTTCTAAAATGTTTACGCTAAGTATTATTCTTTCTTTTTATGTGAAGAAAACCTTGTGGTAGGATGGTTAGTGCGGGATTTTTTTTCTCCTTCTTCTATCATTGTCACACTAGGGGTGTTGGAGAGAGAGTTGTTTCAAATGTGGTTATAGATTTTCATTTTTTTTGTGTACGAAAAATTAAATTTTTAGTTGAGCTAACTTCTCTGAGTGGGAAGATTCGTTTTTTTTATTTTTTTTTCTACGTGAACACAAAGGATACACGTTAAAATTTGTCTAGAATTCAGTGACGCGCGATTAAAGTGATGGAATAGTTTAGCAAAAGTTTACAAAACATTTCTTTAGTTGGAATTTGATTGTTCATGTCAGTAGAGTGACCTGCCTACTCGGACGTACCTCAACTCTGTGAAACATTATTTTTTTTTGCTGTAAATAATTTCTAACGAATAGTTTTTCCGTGATTTCGTATCTTTGTGAGATGTTTAGTAAGACATTTTATGCCAGTATTGTGACTGTAGGTAAATGTAGAAGTTGTCACATTTATTCAGACACTAAAAATTGCGCTAGACCACCGACTAATTGATATTAAGGAGGATTTTTCTGAGCATTTAACTGTGTATAAATTGTGTCGATAAATAATAGGGAACTGAATGGGTCAAACGAGTGCGGGTATCAATAGATATACCTATAGGATGTGACAACATAACAAGGAATTCCCAAAATAGAGGGCGATTAAATTGAAGAAGTATTGTGAAAGATTAAGATTGATAGAAGAAACTCCGTTTTTAATGCTGACATTCTTAGTTTTGCCGAAAATTTATTTTAGCCACTGTGTGAAATTTAGCCTTCCTCGATACTATGCCAGAATTTGTTTGAGAAGAACTTGTTCTTTCTCAGGCATTATAGTGATGGCAAAAAAATCATTACATTTGCGATGTATCTAAAAAAAATTAATGGCCGTATAGTGAGTGCAGTGAGTCTGATTCAATGTGGTGTTATACTGTAATACTAAGATGTTCTCATAGAAGTTCAAAGTGTTAAATTAATTGAGATAATTGGTAGAGATACTGCATAGTTTACGGTGTTCAGACGGGCAGCATTTTTTTTACTTGTGAAGTGATTTCTAGTGATTCGTCTAAACTATTTTTTGCACGGTATAGTGTCACGTCCATAAAATTATCGGTGGTTTGTGATTGCAATTTTTTTTTCTATTTGTCGAAATTATAATTGCGTTGTGATTGTTCTTTATATATGCGCAAAAATGGACATATTTTATTTAGGTTGTCTGCAATGTTTACTAGGATGTAAATGTGTATTTTCTTTTGTATTTTTTTTTTGTTTAACATTAATTATTATAAATCTTTTTTTTTGGGTTGCTCTGGGTTGAGGGGTAAAATTCAGGTGCTTAAGGTTGCCTATAGGTGACTAGGGTGTATGTGTTAATCATAGGATACTATCTCTCTTTATAATGCCATGTATAATAGGATATGCTTCTTAGGATATGGGTTAAGTAGATTAACGAAAGGGGAGTTGACGGGAACACATGTCGAGGGAAATTGCAGGTGATGGAAATGAGGGAATGCGAACTATTTAGATGAGAGTGAGGGATAGCCGGGTAGGAGTGGTAATGTAAAAGTGGTGAAGGTCGGAATATATACACCGATACAACTGGATCGCGTTATGAGGGTGTTTAGAATTGATTTGTGTAATCGAGGGTACTAGAATGAAAAAAAACATCGAAGCTTAGATTTTTTTTAGGGGGCAAAGGAGGATATGATTAGTATAGGAGAGTATAACTATAACCGTTAAAAGATTTATTAAAAAAACCGACGATGATTAGGAATAGGAATAAAGTATAAATAAGATAAGAATAGGGATTGGGGGTTAGAAGCGAATTTTGAATTAAGGGGTGTGGAGCTCGAGCCGTCTAGCGCGCATGCGCGAGACCGGGGAAGTATTTAAGGGGCGAGCGGGCCACCGCGAGCCAGTTCCGTATCGGCGTTAGTGGCGGTTAGAGCTACTGGGCGGCGTTCTACGACTTAGCCGAGAGCCAGACGCATTTGTGGAAACAGCTCCGCGGGTGCGAGAGATAGTGCTGCAAGTTAACCACGACGATTCAAGACGGACAACTAGTATCAACGGCCAAAAGCTACAACGCGAGCCTGGTTATACGCGCTCAGAGTGAGTTCCATCGAAGCAAAGTTCTACGAGTGTTCAAGCAGCAACCCTCCGCGTTAGACCGCAACGCCGAAGGAAATCAACGCCAAATCCAAGTATTGCCGGATTACGACGGATTGAGCCACCGGGGAGTCCTCCAGCGTATATTACGACATCTCTTCAGATAACACCACGATACCCTTCTGAAAACACCGACAGACAAAGCTCACCGAGAAGCAACGAACGCCGCAGCCAAGTATTGCCGGAGTGTGACCGAACGTGTCCCGGAGAAGTTGTCGACGCTCGCCTTCATTCCAGCCGGTGATGTACCCCTTTTTGGGATCGGGTGAAATAATATCCCCGTTTTAGCCCTCTTGATTTGTACTATTGGGAAGGTTAAATTATTAGCGTGCATTGTAGCCTTCTTTGGAAATTGCAAATACGGGTAGGCTAGGCCCAGAAATTTGTTGTCAATTTTTGCCGTGCCCAGCTCTGTATTAGGTGGGATTTGCTGTCTTTAAGTATATAAGAGTTGACATGCTTATTTGTATCCTTTCCCTTGTCAAGTCGTAGCTGCCAGCGTGAGAACTTTTTCACTGTGCCCCGGCCCTCGTGCAAAAACCTGACAGTAGGATAGCTAAAACCTGAACTAAAAATTCCACGGAGAGAAAAGTTAAAGGATTGACGTCATAACTGGAAATGGATGAATTTGTCGTAGGGTAAAATCGAAATAATTTACATCAAGGTACAACCCATAAATTAAACTAAAATAGGAAGGAAGTAGACATCTTCTTTTGAACATAAATCTTAATTATAATCATGTCTCAGGCTGAATGCCTGTGATTAAGTGCATGTATTCTGCCGTCATTACATTTAACCACAGAACTGAGGCTGAGCTGAGCCAGAATCTCCCTGTTGTGCCCGGGTTCGCTCAGTCAATATCACTGGATTCTAACTCCGTAGTCAATCCAGCCGTAGATAATTCCCACTACGCTTTTGACGAACAAAGGCTTGCGTTTGCATAGTCTCGATTGGTAGAAGATGCCTATTTTTGTGCTCATCCGTGATTAAATATGGAATTTCTTGACAGATAACATCGACCTGCTTTCTGCCTGAGCCCTTGTGGACCCACAACTACGTATGCTTTGAACACCTTTGCCTACCTTCTAAGGTGAATTACGTATGTTGGATTAGCTACGTTTTATTTATGTGCGTCGATGCAGTGCACGCACAACCCTCGTTGTTAATTAAGCGTCACGTTCAATGTGTCAACGACGCGAGATTTTTGATCGTGTTCTCAGAAGGAGAATAGAGCTCTACTCAGCCATAAATGACACCAAGACATTTCCGTGTTTTCGGTTACTATGAGGACGCAGCACCTGCGTTAGTCTGATATTTCAGCATGTAGAGGCTGAGTTAGAAGGTAGGAATTCTACAAACCAGTAATTATAATAATGAAAATGATGATAATAATACCTTAAATTTTCTTACTTACTTGAATGAAGGTTTGCGGTCTTTTATACAAACAATTGGAGAATAATGTTGATTCTACAAGATCTACTGTTCATTACTGTGCAAATGTACTATTCAGCGTACCCTAACAACATAATAGTAAAATCAAACCAACTTCAGTCTGGGCGTCACCACCCCCATGGGGTCGGAGTCTGGAGCCATCTTGCAGGTGCCGCACATGTGCATCCCAATGCGGCTCCAGCCACGCACGAAGCAGCGCCAGTAGTCGTCCGATTCGAACGCGAAATGCGCGCAGTCAGGAATCGGCTGAACAATCAACCAGAGCACTTATGCTGTAGTCGAGGTGAATGGCAGATTAAAGAATTCGTATTCATATTTCGTTTAGAGATCATAAAACTGCTCGAAGAAAAAATGCAAAAAAGTCCTGAAATACTTGAAGAAAAAATGTCTCAGGATAATTATTCAGGGTATTAAAAGTTTTTCATAACTTTCAAGTGGGCTATGTGATATTTTATTTTCTTTTTACTTGCTCTAGTCACAGAGGTATAGCATCTTTTAATACCTTGAATAATTATCCTGAGACAATTTTTTCTTTTTCTTCAAGCAGTTTTTTGATCTCTCAACGATATATAAACACGAATTCTTTAATATGGCATTGAAAAGCATGAAATCACGATATTCTGTTGATATGTGATATTTTTCGATACTCCTGGGTCTTGCTAGCGGAAAGAAAATCAGATTTTTTTATGCCCACTGAAGCTCCCGACAGTTAGAAGAATTTCCGTTATCTTTGGAAATGACTTCCAAATCATGCATTGGTTTTTTAGCACTCTAGAGATGTTTCTACATCGCGCTTGTCATGAATATGAAAGCTCACCTTTGTAATGGGTTCAGCGCCAAGAGCTTGCCGGAAGATCTTGGCATTTCCTAGCCTTCGAGAAACCTTGGCAGCTGCAAAAAATAATTTGACTCTCATAAACATGAATTTAATCAATTTTAATGTGTAATAAAAACATAAGGCACAAATGAGCTTCAAATGACAATAAGCAATATTTTTCCTGATCAGTTATAATTTTGCGCGCAGAAACTTGAATCTCAAATGAAATGTCACACAACAGTTCAGTCCTCCATCGATTATTTCTGTTTAACTGACTAAGCTGTGATACGATGAATTCATGTTAGCTGACTGATGGTGTTCAAAAAATACTTTTTTAGGTAAATGTTATTATACTGATATTTACGTAGTGCCTGGGCTTCGTCCATATTTCCAATGTGGGACAGATATTTAGGTCTTTTTATCACGTGTTTTATTGCTAATTGTCGGCGCTTGAAAGAACTTTCTAATTTGTGGTGCAGAAAGCTATTTTCTTACTTAAGCTCATCGGTTTTCGCCATCTTGAAAAAGTTTGAGCGGGCCAATATATTGTTGTAAGGGATTGCAATAGGACTCTAAAAATTTATCGTTTAGCGTCTTGATTCACCTTTGGCGTGAACTCGTTTAGATGCGCTTTGTATTTCGTCATTGTACGGGAATCCCACCACAGAGAAAGGCTCTAAAACGTGAGGCCGGAGTTAGAAGTGCTAGAGAAATACACGGTTTATTCATTTGTATTCTTGCATCCGTGATTTGTTTATCATCACAGTTATTTATTAAAAGTTTGGGGAAACCAAGATTTGTCTGCTTATTTATTGAGTGGACCTTAACATTGTTTTTCACTCATCACTTATAGGGAGTCGAGAAAAGATGGGAGTGCGAAGAATAGTTGAATTGGATACAATTTTCGTTCATGTCTATTATCAAGAAGGAGCGATTAATAGCATCCAATAAGCACAATGACCAAAAAATAACCAGAATTTACTCAAAGTTTAAAGCAGTCTTCGGACGTTATTTTTCTCTTTTATCGTAACACATTTACCATATTTTATAATGCAAAATTAAACGAAAGCCCTTATACGTTTCCCATGATACATCCTCTATAAGCGAAGGTTACGTTACATATTTGTAACTCTCAAATGTGACTTATTTTTGAAACTTGCGAAACTACCCAAGCGCGCTTTAGTGAATTAATAGATTACATTCAATCGTACCTAGACTTCGGAGCGCTGTAAATAACAGTAACTAAACTCGAGTCATCAGACCTTCAGATGTGATTGAAATTTATGAAAGTTTATGTCCCATCAGTCAAGGATTTAATTAAGACAAGAAGAAAATCTAGTAAAAATAGTTAAATCAGTGACTTGGAACATTCATAAGTGAATAAATCAGTTAAACTTGTTGCATTCCATTTTGCATTGTTTATTGTTAATATCTAAACGTATCTGCTTTGGATTAAAACGAAAAGTGGCTTCATGCAGAAAAAATGGAAAACGGACGAAAGCGTTATATTAAATAACATAAAAATATCATTTGTAAAACACTGTGGATCTACGAAATTTCGAGATTACGAAAACTATCGACGTAGTTACATTTTCTTGCTCACACGTACCTTTGACCATGAGCTCGACGTCGTCGGGGTGACTTAGTGAATTGTGGTCCAGGACGGGCGGGTCGAAAGGGTTCTTTGACATGAGGGTTACCGTCCCGACGCTCTTGGGTCTGGACAGCAACGGGCTCATAGAGAAACCATCTCTCCCGCTGATCGGTCGATAGTAATCATGTATCTGTAAATACAATTATGAATGTATTGTGCTTATAAAATACAGTGTTATGAACGACAAAACTTGTTAGAATTATATATTTAATTGAATCTGTATTTGTCTTAACTTTTCTGTAATTTTATTTAGCAATTAGCTCTTAATTTTTCTCTAGTTATTTGAATTTTTTGTCTGTGAATTAATTTTCGTGCCTCTAGTAAACTAAGCAAATGGTTCTTGCTAAAACACGTATCGTAAGGTGGGAATTTCGATCGGTTGTCTAATGTACGCTGTCATATTTAGTATGGGAGCGCAGCCGTGCACCACCAATAAGCCCAGAATCGAACGCCTTGGATCTCTCCGGACATCCACCAATCAGCCGTGATCCACCAATCAGCCTCCGGCCATGCATAAAACCTGCCGTGCACCACCAGACCGCATATCGAATATGACATCCTGAAATCGTTAAATTACGTAATTTACGTTCATTGTATCTGAGGTTAGGTTGCAGATAGCATAGTTGTTTAGTTACAAAATTCATCGTCCTTCGACGAGTGGCCGTTCGACCGAGGGCTGGTTCGACGCACGGCCTAGATAAAATTGTCCAGAAGTGTTGAAGGCTACGTTCCAGAAGGCAGAAATCATGATGGTCCATTACATCCAGGGCGTATACTTTCAAAGAAGTTAGGAGATCGTAAGTTCAACAGCCAATCACTGACGGCCTTTCAAGCAAAATACACCAATCATAGACAAGAAAATAGAGCGTAAGTACTTACGTTCACTTAGCGAGTTTTGAAAGTATGGCCCCAGAGGCAGTAGTGGTCTTCGGCAATCGACCCTTTAGCAGAGCTGGGCAGCGCTACTTTGAAATGTAGCGGCCGCTACCGCTACCGCTACATGCTCTAAATTTCGCGGTTGCTACCGCTACCGCTACACCCACTAGATTGTAGCGAGCGCTACTGCTACCGCTACAGTAAAATGTAGCGCCGCTACATTAGCCGCTACAACGGCCAAAATTATTGAAAATCTCTAAATATTTATTGTTCTGCTATTGGGATTTACTCATAAACATTTAAAGATAATAAAACATTTTCAAAACATATCAATGCAACTTTATTGCAGTTAACCTAACTGAACTAGTACGGGTTAGATACAGTAAATAAAAATTACAGTTATATTCATATTTTACCTTCCCTACATGGATGTCTACTTTAATCTACCAAACTCAAAAATAATCCACATATACATATAAAAAAGCAGTCTTTTATTTGTGTAGATATGTATACGTGGATTATTTTTGAGATTGGTAGATTAAAGTAGACAACCATGTAGGGAAGGTGAAACATAAAAATAACTAAGCAAACTGAAACATGAAAAAATACCTATAAGTGGTAACTGGTAACAACTTAACAGTAACAACTAACATGTTGACAGTAGTAACAGGCTGAGGTTGACAATATTACACGGAAATCGTACAGTTTTATTCTGTAATTTATGTTATGTATGTATCATGCTGGTTTTTAAATAATATTTAATACTATTAAGTAAAATCTAAAGGCTTTATCTATAAATGTAGCGATAGCGCTGTAGCGGCAAAACCTCGTATCGCTACTTAAATATGTAGCGGGCGCTACCTCTACAATTGCTTAAATGTAGCGCCGCTACCGCTACTGAAAATGTAGCGGCCGCTACAGGTAGCGTGCTACTGCCCACCTCTGCCCTTTAGTATGAATGTCTGAGTTTACGGTAGTTTTTCTCCGGTGTTTTAATTTATCCACAAGTACTACCAAAATATACGATCATAAAAGGCTTATGTGGAGTGGTCGAAGCGTATAAATTATAAAGCATATAAATTGCAGTAGTTTGTGCGCCACGACACGGACTGCCTGGGCGAAGTGGGCGAAGTTTCGGTATTACCAAAGTCTCCCACTACGTGAATATTTCACCGACATTCACCAGTTAGTGTGCAACGCATTGGTGCTGTGCTTCACATTCGCGCTTTTTTATGGCACTTCTTTTGAGCGCTCGTCCATTTTTCATGATGCCTGATTTTTGTGAGCAACATGCTGACAAATATTTTTTTTTTTCATGTGGAAAACAGAAGGGAATGCCACAGAAAGCCTACGAAGAGCGTATGGAGAACGCAAGTTTCATAATGGTTTTCATGCTTCAAAGAAGGGGAATTGTCAAATGACAACCAACCTCGTTCAGGTTGTCCTTCCACTTACCACAGTGACGATAATGTTGAGAAAATTAGGGACCTAATTCCTGAAGATCAACATACAAGTATTGACAAACTTGCGGAACTGTCCCAAGTGACGAACTTCACTCCATCAAATTCTAAATGAAGGTTTTTTGATAAATCAATAAATTTTTAAAGAATTGCTATTTTTTATTTTAACAATTTTTTTTTCGGGTCCCTTCCCGTAAATTGGTGCCTGAAACAAAATGCGAATCTGGGTTTTTGCGGCCACAACGCAATGTATTAACCACAATAAATTTAAATAAGTTAAGAAATAGTACAGATAAGTGAAGAAAAATGCAGATTCGATCAATCATGTTAGTCTAACAACGTGTGGTGATCATAACTTTAGTGTCATTCATAAACAGAATTGATAAAAAGTGGGAAACACATGCGATAAATTCTTACATTCTGAAGAGCCAACGTTCGCTAATGTTATTATGGTGAATGCAATATACTATATTCCATTATATTTTATTTTTCAGATTAAACCAATAAAAAGATTTATAACAAAAACATGGGAAATGATTATAAAACCTACCGATTGCTTGTAATATGAAAGAAAGGGGAGACCATAGTCTTGACCCAGCAGTCCATTTTCTTGGGTTATCAGAATGTCCGGAATATGGGGTTCCTCAGGACTGCCTACATTTAATTGGTACAGAGCACAAATTCCAACTGCAGTTGTCAACGGACCTGCAGCCAAAGAAAGTCACTTTAATGAAATAAGGTTTAACGTTAAAACTAAAATTTCGTATTTTTTGGCGGATATTTACTGTTGGGTCGTAAAATTTGTCGATTTAATCATGAAGAGATTCGATGATATGGTGTAAAATTTCCGCGATGTTAATAGTTGGACCGGAGGCAGAAATCACAATTTGAGTTCGGAAAACGTTCCATCGGTGGCAAAAATTGCACGAAAAGTTATTCATTTTTTTTGTAGTCATAACTTAGCTTGAAACAGGAGTAGCTTTAATGCCCATTTAAGAACGTTGAAAAAAAACGGAGATTTTGACTGACCTGAACCTTCAATAATATGCCGAAGACTTCAAAAATAAATTCACTGTTGACAGTAATTTAGTTCATGTATGGAACAATCATTTGAAAGCTGTTCATAATCTCATTTGAAATTCCAGGTTTATACTTAGATCGATGATAACCCATGCCAAGATGGAAAATTATGATAAGATGAAATTTACATAACTTAGTAAACTTCACGTTCACTGATTCTGGAGATGAACTACAAAAATCCCAACAAGTATTTTAATGTTTTGACCAGCTTGATGGTGGCAGTGTTACAAGGAATATGAGTAAACAACAGAAGTGCAACAGAGCAACTAGAAAGGATAAGGAGAAATTGAAATGAAGATGTGAAAGGTAAAAGGCCTTAACTGCATGATTAGGTTCGTTTGTATTATTTAAGAGCTGGAATAACGTCGGATTGTGGAGCTAATAACTCGACAGTGCCATGGTTGGTTTGATGAAGGACCGTGTTTATATAATGGAATGTTGCATTGTGCCTGTAGTATTTGTGAGAATACATCAAGTCGGACTAGTGTCGATAGTTGATGAATCGCAGGGCTGCATTTTAGACATTTATAATTCGGGAAGTAGTGTTTTTGATATTGTTTGTGGCGGTATTCGATGTAACTGAGAGATGTGAAAGAGGATCCAACAATTGCATGATATAAAATATGCTTTATGTTTGGTTGGAGTGGATGTAATATATGTTTTATGAGTAGATTTGTGGGGATAATGCTGTTGCCATGAATCTGAAAGCACTTGATCATAAAACCATTTAACATGAAACTTATATCATAAAACTATAAGCTTTTGTTTATGCATGGGTAATGAGTGTTATCAATGTAGTTGTCAGGTGTTTTTCGCATAATAAAGGGAATGATTTTGAACTCGATGGTGTTGGTCCAATTAGCCATTTGTTCTCGAATGTGTTTGTGATGTTCATTGCTTCTGTAACTCATACACCCTGAGGAAGGAGGCTGACTTGGAGAGGCCACCGCGAGAGAAGGGAAGTGAGCGAATGATGGGAGGGAGGCCAGAATAGCTGCAGCCTGCAAATGATGTTCCATAGAGAAGAGACGGTGAGGTCTTTGGGAAAGGACGGGCAGGAAAAAAGGTGTTCAGTGGAGTGGAGGAGATCCACAAACTTAGGAGAAGCTGAGTCTGGCAGAGAGCCCAACCATGAATGTGTAGGACGCAAGGTGGCTGCAAAAACTAGACTATAGCTGAGCGAGTTCAGAGCGGTAGGGGGCGAGAGAGCATGGCTCCCTTGGACGCAATTGGGGAAGATAGGGCGCCAGGTCCCTGCTACATCCCGCGGTCATCGCAGTTAGCGAGGGGATCACTCGGCAAAGGATAGCCTCTGGCCTCCCCATAGAAGCCCGCTGGCGGGCAGCCAACTGTCAATACGGGCGCCTCGAGATGATCGGAGCGTTGTAGCCTTCATGAGTCTTTCACCAGAAGAGGCGGAGACAATCGGTCTGAAGGATGGAAGGCGGTAGCAATGAACGGCGAGCAAGCGCAATTCAGGTGACTAGCCAAGGGAAGGACATCTGTTTCAGTTTGTAGGTAGTATATTGCAGTCATCTTGCGGCAGCGGTAAGCGAGCCTCAAAGGCAGAGTTCTGCACGACCTGTAGACTCGCGACAGCGTATCGGAAGGCAAGAAGATAAAAAATTGAAGCAGCATAGTTAAGGATTGGTCGTGTGATGGATTTGTAGGTATTGACTTCCTTCGAGAAACCACAGCAGGTGCCAGTTATAGGATATTCAGGACGCGTAAGGTGCTGGCTGCTTTAGAGGCTATTTCCTTGACGTGAGTTGGTATCCTAGTAAAGGGATATCCCAGGTTACTCCTAGGATTTTTGTCTTTTCCACCGCCAGGCGGAGACGGTGAACCAGGCGGAGATGCCGGACAGCAGCACCGTCAGGTCCTCCTTCGAGGTGTCTAGTCTGGGTGAAGTGATAAATATGGTGAGGTTATCTGCGTAAGAGGTGATGGTTGAGGTCGGGACCGGGCTTGAAGTGGTTGAAGATAGCTGGGGAGATGATGGACTCTTGAGGAGCTCTGTTGTTTATGCTCCTGAAAGGAGACCGGGATTGCAGGTAGAGGCAGGAACATGTAGCAACCGTCCTTACTTCTTGATTTGATCCGCTAAAGAAATCGATCACTTTTTGTTAACATGGTTAGATAAATTTTCTCCTGTTCAGTCATCACACGCTCTGTAACCGGAAACAATAAAACTGGATTGCCGTATTTCAACTAAGCATCTCTCTAAGCTTTGTGTATATCGTCAACTTCTGATAAGACAATAACTACAGTGATCTTTACAAACATAGCCAACGGATCAAGTTGAGGTGTAGGGTAGATTATGCAATCATGAATAACAGAAAAGAGTAGTCGACACTGTCGGAGGCTTTCTACGGGTCCATCGCGACTGCCACGTTGCGGGAAGGACACCGTCTAAAGTAGAAACCGGTTGCGATTTGATGCGAGATTGGGAGGAGAGTAGGGCTGTAGAGTAGCCGGGTTTGAAACTGCTTTGAGGTGACGGACTGAAACCTAGGGTCTCAGTCCGTCGATTTCATTCTCACTCATTTGGGGTTCGTCGTTTGTTTTCTTTCTCATTTCGAAGCTTTCATCTACAAAATAATTTGATGATTGTGTGTGTATCCTGTTCTGCCTACGTGATATTTCGTCTTTAATTTTTACCGGATTTTTTCTGCCAGTATGTTATCGCCTCGCACTCATGTAGATTCATAATGAGTACTTAGAACTTATCGTAGGTACTGGCAATGATAGCCGATTCAAAAAAGGGTCTTTCTACGCAAGAGAAATACAACTATACAACATAATCTAGGGGATGTCAACTGCAAAAGAATTTACGTGTTATCAAAAGTATAATTAGGATCATTATAAACCATTATAACAAGAGACTCGTGTAAGGGAGCTTCTGTGAACAGCCTTAGGTGGATTAATTACCTGATCTCCTTTCGAAATAGTTCAGAATGGCACTCGTCCCGACCCGTTCGAAAATGGAAGACGAAATGTTGGGATGAATGGTCCAACTTATTCCGCGGACATATAAGTGGTCTTGGTAATTTTGTCCAACTCCCGGCAGGTCGACTCGACTTTCAATCTGAACCGATTAGTAAAATATATACGTATATTTATTTAATTTTAAACATGAAAAAATTTAAACTCCTCCTGCTTCTTTATTTCGACTTCTTGCCCTTGAATAAAATAATCAAATTTAGCAATGGTAAGCTACGTCTTCTCCTGCTGACGCTCTATTTTATGTGTCGTCTCGAAAATTACGTTCAATGAAGCGTGCGATAGTGTTTCAAAATCCTCGGATACAGACAAAACTAAATTGATCTTTCAATCAGACCCTTTCCCATTTTAGTGCCCTAAAATTGATTGCTGCCAAATGTTTTTATTATTGCTATGCTTATTTATAGTTATATGCTGTTTTCAGTTCTATCCAGAGTTAATTTATTGTGATGTATTTTGTTATTTACTTGCGATTTCATGTTCTCATCATTGCTTCTTCTTAGCACTATTGTCTTGCATTAGAATTATATACTACATCTCATTCACAAACAAAGCTGAGCGAATGATGGGAGCACGGGAACACGCTGTTTTATTCCAGGAATTGAATTGTGGTATGGTAGTGCTCTCATATGTGAATTAAGAATAAGTGGTACAAAACAACGAATGTGGATATAAATTTAGATTCATCTAAATCCATCTAATCTAAAATTTGTTATCGCCTGTTCCTTCGGATTTTACTCACCCTCAGTTTTTCTAGGTGTTTTTTAGGCCCAATCCCCGACAGCATCAGCAGCTTGGGAGAATCACCTGCGCCCGCTGATAGTATAACTTCTCGCTTGGCGAACGCTCGTTTCACCTGATTATGGGTACAATTCGATATAAAATTAAAAAATTATAATGAAATATATCAATATAATTCTAAAATCCCTTAAGTTACGCGAAGGTTATACAAATTTTAGATGCAGCCGCGATCACATAACAATTCCCATTAAATGAAACCAAGAGCATAGTAAGACAAGAGCATAGTAAGACACTTCTTTGTGGATTCATGCAGGGTAATCGCTCATGTTCATTATTTTAAAAAAAGAAACTCATAAACGAGACCCAAGTGAAAATTATAGGGGGAGTACCGATTTTAATTATTGGTGCATATAGATGGAAATTATTGATGGAGCAATGACGGCGCATCGATGCGGCATCGATGTCGTGTGCAGCCACCAATTACCTGCCGATGGCCGCCCAACCGAAAAATTAATCTTCTACCAATAACTACCTCATGGCACCGATGACACATCGATGAGCCATCGATGGCCATCTCTATAATGAAGTTGAACAAAAATTTTGCATTCGTTTAAATGTAGAAGGAACAAATTATCAATGTACCGTAACACATAATTCGTGGGACATGGACTAAATGGACTGCTGGTAACAAACACGGCGGTCGAAGTGAAGCCTGTATACCGTTGAACCATCGGAGAGGTCTTAGCATGCTAGTCGCTTTGAGAGACTCACTGAAGTATAGCAAATACTATCTTCAAGTAACACAAGTAAATACACTGCCGTTACGATTAGATGTTTCCGTGAACCACTGTTTATTTGAACACGCTGTTTAATTCCAGTAAACGGGCACTGAAAAAATGTTTGTTTATCCGTAACGGACCACGGATCAGCTCAGAGTAACGGCTACGGTTAAATGCATGATAAGAATCGAAGTTATTTTTGAGATGAACGATTCGGAACATTTTCGCCAAGTATATTCTCTAGTAAAATAAATTGATATCACTCGATGATTTTGGAATGCTAGGCTTGAAATATATTCACCACTTCGTGTCACTTTTTCTCCCTACCCTCATCTAAAAAATTTTGCGTAGGAATGATACCAAGTCAACTTTACCAGAATTATATACCTAGAATCAACCTAATTATCAGACGCTATAAGAAAATTTCTTATGAATAAATATATTCCACTGTCACGGTCAGCCAAAGAAAACTGAATTTCATTCGTATCCCTTGCGTTATGAGGATATTTTTTGACCAGCAAACTACCTTGAAATCATAATTTCAAGCAGGACATGGCAGAGCTTAGAAAGAAAGAAAGCTCAACGCCGCGGCGCGCCTGATTAGGAATAGGAATAGGAATAAATTTTACATAAAATTAGGGATTGAGGTTAGACATAAACTCGAGATTTCGAGGGAGGAGCTCGGAACCGCCTAGCTAGAGCGCTGCGCGAGACCGGCGCAGTATTTAAGGGAGAGCGCGGGCCGACCGCGGGTAGTCACGTTCGGGTGTTCGAGGCAGTCAGACGTATCGTGGACGCAAGTGGTCGCAAGTATCGTGAGCCTCGAGTACCGTTCAGGGAGAACATTTTAACACGCCGTTTATCGCAAGTATCGTGAGCCTCGAAGTACTGTCAGAAGAGACCATTTAACACGCCGTGTCCTGCAACTATTTGAACACCACGTATCGACGAAGATAGTTTCTTCCCGAAGTCAATCAACCTGCGAATAGATTCTGGATTCACTAGAGTGGCCTGCAAGTTTCTTGAACTCCAGCGAAGAGAATACACCCCGATTGAAAGTCCTGCAACTATTTGAACACCACGTATCGACGAAGATAGTCTATCCCTGAAGTCAATCAACCTGCGAATAGAGTCTGGATTCACTAGAGTGGCCTGCAAGTTGCCTGAACTCCAGCGAAGAAAATACACCCCGATTGAGCGTCCAGCCTACTATAGCCGTATTATAAGACCGCCTGCTGTCGTCGAGGAGACGTCTCCAGTAACCCTCGCCCAAAGAGCTTCGTCAAGAGCCGAAAATCACCAGTCTCACAGGCAGAGATCAGATGGATTCGCGGCATTTAAGCGGTGATGTACCCATGTTAAGTTGATAAAATATAGCGTTCTCGTGTAGCCACCTTGTTCAGTCCTCACGATCTAATTACATTTGATTCCTTGTCTGTTAGTAACATTGTCAACATTTTGTTGTCTCATGCCAGCCCGGTATAGGATAGGATTTTCTTTCGGACAAGTAAGCCTGGGCTCTCGTTATTGTCACCGTGCCTAAATCTGTAACTAGGTGTAGGATATAGTGCCCTTTTTAGTATATGAAGTTTGAGATAAATGTGTGTGTCTTTCTCCTTGTTGAATCGCACTGCCAGTAGTAGTAGAGAACTTTCTATGCGCCTCTTTGACCACTCGGATAACGTAAAATCAAGTACAACCAACATGACAGTTTAAAGTGTTTTTTTTTATGAGAAGAAAACTCTTCCGAGGACAAATTTAAGATTGATAGTTTGCCGTGAGCTTTAAAGCGGACAGTTCAAGAAATAGCGCGGGCAAAGATCGTACAACGATTATATGCAAATAGGAATAAAAGGACGACATCCATCATCATCACAGTTTAGAACAATAAACCAAATTTTTTTCTCAATAAAACGAAATTTCCTTAAACAAATATATTCTCTAATCAAGTGGTGCAGTCGGTGTGGGGTTCAAAAACTGGCAGTGACGAATTGACAATTGGAGTAATAATTAAGTTTTCTTTTTTTTCTTCTTCTGTTACTGTTGA